>NW_027637958.1:0-45000 GCF_951216825.1 Electrona antarctica | reverse complement strand
GAGGGCAGTAGAGGGCAGTAGTAGAGGGCAGTAGAGGGCAGTAGTAGAGGGCAGTAGAGGGCAGTAGAGGGCAGTAGAGGGCAGTAGAGGGCAGTAGTAGAGGGCAGTAGTAGAGGGCAGTAGTAGAGGGCAGTAGTAGAGGACAGTAGAGGACAGTAGAGGACAGTAGAGGACAGTAGAGGACAGTAGAGGACAGTAGAGGGCAGTAGTAGAGGACAGTAGTAGAGGGCAGTAGTAGAGGGCAGTAGTAGAGGGCAGTAGTAGAGGACAGTAGAGGACAGTAGAGGACAGTAGAGGGCAGTAGTAGAGGACAGTAGTAGAGGGCAGTAGTAGAGGGCAGTAGTAGAGGGCAGTAGTAGAGGGCAGTAGTAGAGGACAGTAGAGGGCAGTAGTAGAGGGCAGTAGAGGACAGTAGAGGACAGTAGAGGGCAGTAGTAGAGGGCAGTAGAGGGCAGTAGTAGAGGGCAGTAGTAGAGGGCAGTAGTAGAGGGCAGTAGTAGAGGACAGTAGAGGGCAGTAGAGGGCAGTAGAGGGCAGTAGTAGAGGACAGTAGAGGGCAGTAGAGGACAGTAGAGGGCAGTAGAGGACAGTAGAGGGCAGTAGTAGAGGACAGTAGAGGGCAGTAGGCAGTAGTAGAGGACAGTAGAGGACAGTAGTAGAGGACAGTAGAGGGCAGTAGTAGAGGACAGTAGAGGACAGTAGTAGAGGGCAGTAGAGGGCAGTAGAGGACAGTAGAGGGCAGTAGAGGACAGTAGAGGGCAGTAGTAGAGGACAGTAGAGGGCAGTAGTAGAGGGCAGTAGTAGAGGACAGTAGAGGACAGTAGTAGAGGACAGTAGAGGGCAGTAGTAGAGGACAGTAGAGGACAGTAGTAGAGGACAGTAGAGGGCAGTAGTAGAGGACAGTAGAGGGCAGTAGTAGAGGACAGTAGAGGGCAGTAGTAGAGGACAGTAGAGGGCAGTAGTAGAGGACAGTAGAGGGCAGTAGTAGAGGACAGTAGAGGGCAGTAGTAGAGGACAGTAGAGGGCAGTAGTAGAGGACAGTAGAGGACAGTAGTAGAGGACAGTAGAGGGCAGTAGTAGAGGACAGTGGAGGACAGTAGAGGGCAGTAGTAGAGGACAGTGGAGGGCAGTAGTAGAGGACAGTGGAGGGCAGTAGAGGGCAGTAGTAGAGGACAGTGGAGGGCAGTAGTAGAGGACAGTGGAGGGCAGTAGTAGAGGACAGTGGAGGGCAGTAGTAGAGGACAGTGGAGGACAGTAGTAGAGGGCAGTAGTGGAGGGCAGTAGTAGAGGGCAGTAGTAGAGGACAGTAGAGGGCAGTAGAGGACAGTAGAGGGCAGTAGAGGACAGTAGAGGGCAGTAGTAGAGGACAGTAGAGGGCAGTAGAGGACAGTAGAGGGCAGTAGAGGACAGTAGAGGGCAGTAGTAGAGGACAGTAGAGGGCAGTAGTAGAGGGCAGTAGTAGAGGACAGTAGAGGACAGTAGTAGAGGACAGTAGAGGGCAGTAGTAGAGGACAGTAGAGGACAGTAGTAGAGGGCAGTAGAGGGCAGTAGAGGACAGTAGAGGGCAGTAGAGGACAGTAGAGGGCAGTAGTAGAGGACAGTAGAGGGCAGTAGTAGAGGACAGTAGAGGGCAGTAGTAGAGGGCAGTAGAGGACAGTAGAGGACAGTAGTAGACAGTAGAGGGCAGTAGTAGAGGACAGTAGAGGACAGTAGTAGAGGACAGTAGAGGGCAGTAGTAGAGGACAGTAGAGGACAGTAGTAGAGGACAGTAGAGGGCAGTAGTAGAGGACAGTAGAGGGCAGTAGTAGAGGACAGTAGAGGGCAGTAGTAGAGGACAGTAGAGGGCAGTAGTAGAGGACAGTAGAGGACAGTAGTAGAGGACAGTAGAGGGCAGTAGTAGAGGACAGTAGAGGGCAGTAGTAGAGGACAGTAGAGGACAGTAGTAGAGGACAGTAGAGGGCAGTAGTAGAGGACAGTAGAGGACAGTAGTAGAGGACAGTAGAGGGCAGTAGTAGAGGACAGTGGAGGACAGTAGAGGGCAGTAGTAGAGGACAGTGGAGGGCAGTAGTAGAGGACAGTGGAGGGCAGTAGAGGGCAGTAGTAGAGGACAGTGGAGGGCAGTAGTAGAGGACAGTGGAGGGCAGTAGTAGAGGGCAGTAGAGGACAGTAGAGGACAGTAGTAGAGGACAGTAGAGGGCAGTAGTAGAGGGCAGTAGAGGACAGTAGAGGACAGTAGAGGGCAGTAGTAGAGGGCAGTAGAGGACAGTAGAGGACAGTAGTAGAGGACAGTAGAGGGCAGTAGTAGAGGACAGTAGAGGACAGTAGTAGAGGACAGTAGAGGGCAGTAGTAGAGGACAGTAGAGGACAGTAGTAGAGGACAGTAGAGGGCAGTAGTAGAGGACAGTAGAGGGCAGTAGTAGAGGACAGTAGAGGGCAGTAGTAGAGGACAGTAGAGGGCAGTAGTAGAGGACAGTAGAGGACAGTAGTAGAGGACAGTAGAGGGCAGTAGTAGAGGACAGTAGAGGGCAGTAGTAGAGGACAGTAGAGGACAGTAGTAGAGGACAGTAGAGGGCAGTAGTAGAGGACAGTAGAGGACAGTAGTAGAGGACAGTAGAGGGCAGTAGTAGAGGACAGTGGAGGACAGTAGAGGGCAGTAGTAGAGGACAGTGGAGGGCAGTAGTAGAGGACAGTGGAGGGCAGTAGAGGGCAGTAGTAGAGGACAGTGGAGGGCAGTAGTAGAGGACAGTGGAGGGCAGTAGTAGAGGACAGTGGAGGGCAGTAGTAGAGGACAGTGGAGGACAGTAGAGGGCAGTAGTAGAGGACAGTGGAGGGCAGTAGTAGAGGACAGTGGAGGGCAGTAGTAGAGGACAGTGGAGGGCAGTAGTAGAGGACAGTAGTAGAGGGCAGTAGTGGAGGGCAGTAGTAGAGGGCAGTAGTAGAGGACAGTAGTGGAGGACAGTAGAGGGCAGTAGTAGAGGACAGTGGAGGGCAGTAGTAGAGGACAGTGGAGGGCAGTAGTAGAGGACAGTGGAGGGCAGTAGTAGAGGACAGTGGAGGGCAGTAGAGGGCAGTAGTAGAGGACAGTGGAGGGCAGTAGAGGGCAGTAGTAGAGGACAGTGGAGGGCAGTAGAGGGCAGTAGTAGAGGGCAGTAGTAGAGGACAGTAGAGGGCAGTAGTAGAGGACAGTAGAGGACAGTAGAGGGCAGTAGTAGAGGACAGTGGAGGGCAGTAGTAGAGGACAGTGGAGGGCAGTAGTAGAGGACAGTGGAGGGCAGTAGTAGAGGACAGTGGAGGGCAGTAGTAGAGGACAGTAGAGGGCAGTAGAGGGCAGTAGAGGGCAGTAGAGGGCAGTAGTAGAGGGCAGTAGTAGAGGACAGTAGAGGGCAGTAGTAGAGGGCAGTAGTAGAGGGCAGTAGTAGAGGGCAGTAGTAGAGGACAGTAGAGGGCAGTAGAGGACAGTAGAGGGCAGTAGAGGACAGTAGAGGGCAGTAGAGGGCAGTAGTAGAGGGCAGTAGTAGAGGGCAGTAGAGGGCAGTAGTATAGGGCAGTAGTAGAGGACAGTAGTAGAGGGCAGTAGTAGAGGACAGTAGAGGGCAGTAGAGGGCAGTAGTAGAGGGCAGTAGTAGAGGACAGTAGAGGGCAGTAGTAGAGGGCAGTAGAGGACAGTAGAGGGCAGTAGTAGAGGACAGTAGTAGAGGGCAGTAGAGGGCAGTAGTAGAGGGCAGTAGTAGAGGGCAGTAGTAGAGGACAGTAGTAGAGGGCAGTAGAGGGCAGTAGTAGAGGGCAGTAGTAGAGGGCAGTAGTAGAGGACAGTAGTAGAGGACAGTAGAGGGCAGTAGTAGAGGACAGTAGAGGGCAGTAGTAGAGGGCAGTAGAGGGCAGTAGTAGAGGACAGTAGAGGGCAGTAGTAGAGGGCAGTAGTAGAGGGCAGTAGAGGGCAGTAGTAGAGGGCAGTAGAGGACAGTAGAGGGCAGTAGTAGAGGACAGTAGAGGGCAGTAGTAGAGGGCAGTAGAGGGCAGTAGTAGAGGACAGTAGAGGGCAGTAGTAGAGGGCAGTAGTAGAGGGCAGTAGAGGGCAGTAGTAGAGGGCAGTAGTAGAGGACAGTAGAGGGCAGTAGTAGAGGGCAGTAGAGGACAGTAGAGGGCAGTAGTAGAGGACAGTAGTAGAGGGCAGTAGTAGAGGACAGTAGAGGGCAGTAGAGGGCAGTAGTAGAGGACAGTAGAGGGCAGTAGTAGAGGACAGTAGTAGAGGACAGTAGTAGAGGACAGTAGTAGAGGGCAGTAGTAGAGGGCAGTAGTAGAGGACAGTAGTAGAGGACAGTAGAGGGCAGTAGTAGAGGACAGTAGAGGGCAGTAGTAGAGGACAGTAGTAGAGGACAGTAGTAGAGGGCAGTAGTAGAGGGCAGTAGAGGGCAGTAGTAGAGGGCAGTAGAGGGCAGTAGAGGGCAGTAGTAGAGGGCAGTAGAGGGCAGTAGAGGGCAGTAGTAGAGGGCAGTAGAGGACAGTAGAGGGCAGTAGTAGAGGGCAGTAGTAGAGGACAGTAGAGGGCAGTAGTAGAGGACAGTAGAGGGCAGTAGTAGAGGACAGTAGAGGACAGTAGTAGAGGACAGTAGAGGGCAGTAGTAGAGGACAGTAGAGGGCAGTAGTAGAGGACAGTAGAGGGCAGTAGTAGAGGGCAGTAGAGGACAGTAGAGGGCAGTAGTAGAGGACAGTAGAGGGCAGTAGTAGAGGACAGTAGAGGGCAGTAGTAGAGGGCAGTAGAGGGCAGTAGTAGAGGACAGTAGTAGAGGACAGTAGAGGGCAGTAGAGGACAGTAGAGGACAGTAGAGGGCAGTAGTAGAGGACAGTAGAGGGCAGTAGTAGAGGGCAGTAGTAGAGGACAGTAGAGGACAGTAGAGGACAGTAGAGGGCAGTAGTAGAGGGCAGTAGAGGACAGTAGAGGGCAGTAGAGGACAGTAGAGGGCAGTAGTAGAGGACAGTAGAGGGCAGTAGAGGGCAGTAGTAGAGGGCAGTAGAGGACAGTAGAGGGCAGTAGAGGGCAGTAGTAGAGGACAGTAGAGGGCAGTAGTAGAGGACAGTAGAGGGCAGTAGTAGAGGACAGTAGAGGACAGTAGAGGGCAGTAGTAGAGGACAGTAGAGGACAGTAGAGGACAGTAGAGGGCAGTAGTAGAGGGCAGTAGTAGAGGACAGTAGAGGACAGTAGAGGACAGTAGAGGACAGTAGAGGACAGGACAGTAGAGGACAGTAGAGGACAGTAGAGGGCAGTAGTAGAGGGCAGTAGAGGACAGTAGAGGGCAGTAGTAGAGGACAGTAGAGGGCAGTAGTAGAGGACAGTAGAGGGCAGTAGTAGAGGACAGTAGAGGGCAGTAGTAGAGGGCAGTAGTAGAGGACAGTAGAGGACAGTAGAGGACAGTAGTAGAGGGCAGTAGTAGAGGACAGTAGAGGACAGTAGAGGACAGTAGAGGACAGTAGAGGACAGTAGAGGGCAGTAGAGGACAGTAGAGGGCAGTAGTAGAGGGCAGTAGTAGAGGACAGTAGAGGACAGTAGTAGAGGACAGTAGAGGGCAGTAGTAGAGGACAGTAGAGGGCAGTAGTAGAGGGCAGTAGAGGGCAGTAGTAGAGGGCAGTAGTAGAGGGCAGTAGAGGACAGTAGAGGGCAGTAGTAGAGGACAGTAGAGGGCAGTAGTAGAGGGCAGTAGTAGAGGGCAGTAGAGGGCAGTAGTAGAGGGCAGTAGTAGAGGGCAGTAGTAGAGGGCAGTAGTAGAGGGCAGTAGAGGACAGTAGAGGGCAGTAGTAGAGGACAGTAGAGGGCAGTAGTAGAGGACAGTAGAGGGCAGTAGTAGAGGACAGTAGAGGGCAGTAGTAGAGGACAGTAGAGGACAGTAGTAGAGGACAGTAGAGGGCAGTAGTAGAGGACAGTAGAGGGCAGTAGTAGAGGACAGTAGAGGGCAGTAGTAGAGGACAGTAGAGGGCAGTAGTAGAGGGCAGTAGAGGACAGTAGAGGGCAGTAGTAGAGGACAGTAGTAGAGGACAGTAGAGGGCAGTAGAGGGCAGTAGAGGACAGTAGAGGACAGTAGAGGGCAGTAGTAGAGGGCAGTAGAGGACAGTAGAGGGCAGTAGTAGAGGACAGTAGAGGACAGTAGAGGGCAGTAGAGGGCAGTAGTAGAGGGCAGTAGTAGAGGACAGTAGAGGGCAGTAGTAGAGGACAGTAGAGGACAGTAGTAGAGGACAGTAGAGGACAGTAGTAGAGGGCAGTAGAGGACAGTAGAGGACAGTAGAGGGCAGTAGTAGAGGACAGTAGTAGAGGACAGTAGAGGGCAGTAGTAGAGGACAGTAGAGGACAGTAGAGGGCAGTAGTAGAGGACAGTAGAGGGCAGTAGTAGAGGACAGTAGAGGACAGTAGAGGGCAGTAGAGGGCAGTAGTAGAGGGCAGTAGTAGAGGACAGTAGAGGGCAGTAGTAGAGGACAGTAGAGGACAGTAGAGGGCAGTAGTAGAGGACAGTAGAGGGCAGTAGTAGAGGACAGTAGAGGACAGTAGAGGGCAGTAGAGGGCAGTAGTAGAGGGCAGTAGTAGAGGACAGTAGAGGGCAGTAGTAGAGGACAGTAGAGGGCAGTAGTAGAGGACAGTAGAGGGCAGTAGTAGAGGACAGTAGAGGGCAGTAGTAGAGGACAGTAGAGGACAGTAGAGGACAGTAGAGGGCAGTAGTAGAGGACAGTAGAGGGCAGTAGTAGAGGGCAGTAGTAGAGGACAGTAGAGGACAGTAGAGGACAGTAGAGGACAGTAGAGGACAGTAGAGGACAGTAGAGGGCAGTAGTAGAGGGCAGTAGTAGAGGACAGTAGAGGGCAGTAGTAGAGGACAGTAGAGGGCAGTAGTAGAGGACAGTAGAGGGCAGTAGTAGAGGGCAGTAGTAGAGGACAGTAGAGGACAGTAGAGGACAGTAGTAGAGGGCAGTAGTAGAGGACAGTAGAGGACAGTAGAGGACAGTAGAGGGCAGTAGAGGACAGTAGAGGGCAGTAGTAGAGGGCAGTAGTAGAGGACAGTAGAGGACAGTAGTAGAGGACAGTAGAGGGCAGTAGTAGAGGACAGTAGAGGACAGTAGTAGAGGACAGTAGAGGGCAGTAGTAGAGGACAGTAGAGGGCAGTAGTAGAGGACAGTAGAGGGCAGTAGTAGAGGACAGTAGAGGGCAGTAGTAGAGGACAGTAGAGGGCAGTAGTAGAGGACAGTAGAGGGCAGTAGTAGAGGACAGTAGAGGGCAGTAGTAGAGGACAGTAGAGGGCAGTAGTAGAGGACAGTAGAGGGCAGTAGTAGAGGGCAGTAGAGGACAGTAGAGGGCAGTAGTAGAGGACAGTAGTAGAGGACAGTAGAGGGCAGTAGAGGGCAGTAGAGGACAGTAGAGGACAGTAGAGGGCAGTAGTAGAGGACAGTAGAGGGCAGTAGTAGAGGGCAGTAGAGGACAGAGGGCAGTAGTAGAGGGCAGTAGAGGGCAGTAGTAGAGGGCAGTAGAGGACAGTAGAGGGCAGTAGTAGAGGGCAGTAGTAGAGGACAGTAGAGGGCAGTAGAGGACAGTAGAGGACAGTAGAGGGCAGTAGAGGGCAGTAGTAGAGGGCAGTAGAGGGCAGTAGTAGAGGACAGTAGAGGGCAGTAGTAGAGGGCAGTAGAGGACAGTAGAGGGCAGTAGAGGACAGTAGAGGGCAGTAGAGGGCAGTAGTAGAGGACAGTAGAGGGCAGTAGTAGAGGGCAGTAGAGGACAGTAGAGGGCAGTAGTAGAGGGCAGTAGAGGACAGTAGAGGGCAGTAGTAGAGGACAGTGGAGGGCAGTAGTAGAGGACAGTGGAGGGCAGTAGTAGAGGGCAGTAGTAGAGGGCAGTAGTAGAGGGCAGTAGAGGGCAGTAGAGGGCAGTAGAGGGCAGTAGAGGACAGTAGAGGGCAGTAGAGGGCAGTAGAGGGCAGTAGAGGGCAGTAGAGGACAGTAGAGGGCAGTAGAGGGCAGTAGAGGGCAGTAGAGGGCAGTAGAGGGCAGTAGAGGGCAGTAGAGGGCAGTAGTAGAGGGCAGTAGTAGAGGGCAGTAGAGGGCAGTAGTAGAGGGCAGTAGTAGAGGGCAGTAGAGGGCAGTAGTAGAGGACAGTAGAGGGCAGTAGTAGAGGGCAGTAGTAGAGGACAGTAGAGGGCAGTAGTAGAGGACAGTAGAGGGCAGTAGTAGAGGGCAGTAGTAGAGGACAGTAGAGGGCAGTAGAGGACAGTAGAGGGCAGTAGAGGGCAGTAGTAGAGGACAGTAGAGGGCAGTAGAGGACAGTAGTAGAGGGCAGTAGTAGAGGGCAGTAGAGGACAGTAGAGGGCAGTAGTAGAGGGCAGTAGTAGAGGACAGTATAGGGCAGTAGAGGACAGTAGTAGAGGGCAGTAGTAGAGGACAGTAGAGGGCAGTAGTAGAGGACAGTAGAGGGCAGTAGTAGAGGACAGTAGTAGAGGGCAGTAGAGGGCAGTAGAGGACAGTAGTAGAGGACAGTAGAGGGCAGTAGAGGGCAGTAGTAGAGGGCAGTAGTAGAGGACAGTAGAGGGCAGTAGTAGAGGACAGTAGAGGGCAGTAGTAGAGGACAGTAGAGGGCAGTAGTATAGGGCAGTAGTAGAGGACAGTAGAGGGCAGTAGAGGGCAGTAGTAGAGGGCAGTAGTAGAGGACAGTAGAGGGCAGTAGTATAGGGCAGTAGAGGACAGTAGTAGAGGACAGTAGAGGGCAGTAGAGGGCAGTAGTAGAGGGCAGTAGTAGAGGACAGTAGAGGGCAGTAGTAGAGGACAGTAGAGGGCAGTAGTAGAGGACAGTAGAGGGCAGTAGTATAGGGCAGTAGAGGGCAGTAGAGGACAGTAGTAGAGGACAGTAGAGGGCAGTAGAGGGCAGTAGTAGAGGACAGTAGAGGGCAGTAGTAGAGGACAGTAGAGGGCAGTAGTAGAGGGCAGTAGAGGGCAGTAGAGGACAGTAGTAGAGGACAGTAGAGGGCAGTAGTAGAGGACAGTAGAGGGCAGTAGTAGAGGACAGTAGAGGGCAGTAGTAGAGGACAGTAGAGGGCAGTAGTAGAGGACAGTAGAGGGCAGTAGAGGGCAGTAGTAGAGGGCAGTAGAGGGCAGTAGTAGAGGACAGTAGAGGGCAGTAGTAGAGGGCAGTAGTAGAGGACAGTAGAGGGCAGTAGAGGACAGTAGTAGAGGACAGTAGAGGGCAGTAGAGGGCAGTAGTAGAGGACAGTAGAGGGCAGTAGTAGAGGACAGTAGAGGGCAGTAGAGGACAGTAGAGGGCAGTAGAGGGCAGTAGTAGAGGACAGTAGAGGGCAGTAGTAGAGGACAGTAGAGGGCAGTAGAGGGCAGTAGTAGAGGACAGTAGAGGGCAGTAGTAGAGGACAGTAGAGGGCAGTAGAGGGCAGTAGAGGGCAGTAGTAGAGGGCAGTAGAGGACAGTAGAGGGCAGTAGTAGAGGGCAGTAGTAGAGGGCAGTAGTAGAGGGCAGTAGAGGACAGTAGAGGGCAGTAGTAGAGGGCAGTAGTAGAGGGCAGTAGAGGGCAGTAGAGGACAGTAGAGGGCAGTAGAGGGCAGTAGAGGGCAGTAGTAGAGGGCAGTAGTAGAGGGCAGTAGAGGGCAGTAGAGGACAGTAGAGGGCAGTAGTAGAGGGCAGTAGTAGAGGGCAGTAGAGGGCAGTAGAGGACAGTAGAGGGCAGTAGTAGAGGGCAGTAGTAGAGGACAGTAGAGGGCAGTAGAGGGCAGTAGAGGGCAGTAGAGGGCAGTAGTAGAGGGCAGTAGTAGAGGACAGTAGAGGGCAGTAGAGGGCAGTAGAGGGCAGTAGTAGAGGACAGTAGAGGGCAGTAGTAGAGGGCAGTAGTAGAGGGCAGTAGAGGACAGTAGAGGGCAGTAGAGGGCAGTAGAGGGCAGTAGTAGAGGGCAGTAGAGGACAGTAGAGGGCAGTAGTAGAGGGCAGTAGAGGGCAGTAGAGGGCAGTAGTAGAGGGCAGTAGAGGGCAGTAGTAGAGGACAGTAGAGGGCAGTAGTAGAGGACAGTAGAGGACAGTAGAGGGCAGTAGAGGGCAGTAGAGGGCAGTAGAGGACAGTAGAGGGCAGTAGTAGAGGGCAGTAGAGGGCAGTAGAGGGCAGTAGTAGAGGACAGTAGAGGGCAGTAGTAGAGGGCAGTAGAGGGCAGTAGTGGAGGGCAGTGGAGGGCAGTGGAGGGCAGTAGTAGAGGGCAGTAGAGGGCAGTAGAGGACAGTAGTAGAGGGCAGTAGAGGACAGTAGTAGAGGGCAGTAGAGGGCAGTAGAGGACAGTAGAGGGCAGTAGAGGGCAGTAGTAGAGGGCAGTGGAGGACAGTAGTAGAGGACAGTAGAGGGCAGTAGAGGGCAGTAGAGGGCAGTAGTAGAGGGCAGTAGAGGACAGTAGTAGAGGGCAGTAGAGGGCAGTAGTAGAGGACAGTAGTAGAGGACAGTAGAGGGCAGTAGAGGGCAGCAGTAGAGGGCAGTAGAGGACAGTAGAGGACAGTAGTAGAGGGCAGTAGAGGGCAGTAGTAGAGGGCAGTAGAGGGCAGTAGAGGGCAGTAGTAGAGGGCAGTAGAGGGCAGTAGTAGAGGACAGTAGAGGACAGTGGAGGGCAGTGGAGGGCAGTAGAGGGCAGTGGAGGGCAGTGGAGGGCAGTGGAGGGCAGTAGAGGACAGTAGAGGGCAGTGGAGGGCAGTGGAGGGCAGTGGAGGGCAGTGGAGGGCAGTGGAGGGCAGTAGAGGGCAGTGGAGGGCACACAGGGCTGCTGAGTAATTGAATACATTTACTTAAGTACTGTACTTACTACTGTGTGTGTGTGTGTGTGTGTGTGTGTGTGTGTGTGTGTGTGTGTGTGTGTGTGTGTGTGTGTGTGTGTGTGTGTGTGTGTGTGTGCAGGAAGGGGACAAGGAGATCGCCACTAAGATGCAGGAACTGGCTCTGAGTGAAGGAGCTCTGCCCAGACACCTTCACACCTCCATGTTCACTGTGAGCGCTGACCAGAGGATGCTGACCAACAGGTACACAGACACACACACACGCCATTATTAATTTACATCGTGTACAAATATATCGCATACAAGAAAACGGTAAAGTCCTCAATCCTGGTCTCTATACTGCCTCCCCCTGGCCAGCCGGGGCGCCTGATGGAGGGGTCTGATTAACGTGTTCCTTCCACGCGCTACGCCCGCTGTCAGGTGAAAAGAAGCGACTTGGACTCCTCATGCATAGAAGAAAGCATGAGGTCAGCGCCCAGGATCACATTAGATAATTGACACTGGGTGAAAGGAAATCGGTTGAAATATCGTGGGATAAAAATGTAGACAAAACAATGATTAAAGGTGTAGTGAAATGAAAAATACGTTTTTCACACTTTTAGACCATATCCGTGGTCATCATATGGGCATACCTAACAATGGATGCCAAAAAAACGAGAAAATTCTCGTTTTTGTGTGTTTTTATATCAAACGTCCATAAAAATATATTTTTTATTACTTCCTGAAAACAAAAACGTGCTGCGTGATGACGTGTCGAGGCCCACATCGATAAAAGCCAATAAAAATGAAGCTCACCCGTTTAATTCCCCATATCTCCGCATCCGTCCAGCACAGGCTGCACAGCTGCTACTGATTACAAACATCTTCCGTTTTTATTCCCATTCAAGATAACATCCAGGGAGTGTATTACTCGGTTTCAACTTAATCATCACGCTAAAAAATGTATCTGAAAACATTATAGGGTAGAAATAAGCCACATAAGAGTAAACTGGTAAAGCTGGACGACTATCTGATGTGTAAACAAACATCCACACGCTGTCCTGCGTAGCATAGCAGCAGCATAGCTACGGCCCCTAGCTACCGTCCCATCCCCTGAAGGGATGCGACGCTCTGATTGGTTCAGAAACTTCATAGCGGTGTTTCAACTTGAAACTTCACAATAAATGTCCACCATTTCCGTTTCACTACACCTTTAAAGTCCTCAGTCACCACGTCATTGGGATTCCATAGAATCATGTTGCAGAGGATTCCATAGAATCATGTTGCAGAGGATTCCATAGAATCATGTTGCAGAGGATTCCATAGAATCATGTTGCAGAGGATTCCATAGAATCATGTTGCAGAGGACTCCATAGAATCATGTTGCAGAGGACTCCATAGAATCATGTTGCAGAGGATTCCATAGAATCATGTTGCAGAGGACTCCATAGAATCATGTTGCAGAGGACTCCATAGAATCATGTTGCAGAGGACTCCATAGAATCATGTTGCAGAGGACTCCATAGAATCATGTTGCAGAGGATTCCATAGAATCATGTTGCAGAGGACTCCATAGAATCATGTTGCAGAGCGAAAATAACCGATCTACAAGCTCTCAGAGAGCATTTGAAGTGGTCAAACTAGCAACAATGTTCAGAAGCATCTTCCAGAGAAAGAAATGTTGACTGGGGAAAAAATCTATTTCACCACTTTAATCATACAGTAGGCCTAGCCTCCATTGGCTATTTGAAAATAGCCGATCTACAAGCTCACACAAAATATATTTCAGATGGGGGTCCACGATATTAATTTAGGGGTCCTTGAATGGGGTGTGTTTGTTTCTCTCTACCAGACAGCTGGGGGTCATAGTGACCCAGTGGGTGTGTTTGTTTCTCTCTACCAGACAGCTGGGGGTCATAGTGACCCAGTGGGTGTGTTTGTTTCTCTCTACCAGACAGCTGGGGGTCATAGTGACCCAGTGGGTGTGTTTGTTTCTCTCTACCAGACAGCTGGGGGTCATAGTGACCCAGTGGGTGTGTTTGTTTCTCTCTACCAGACAGCTGGGGGTCATAGTGACCCAGTGGGTGTGTTTGTTTCTCTCTACCAGACAGCTGGGGGTCATAGTGACCCAGTGGGTGTGTTTGTTTCTCTCTACCAGACAGCTGAGTCGTCACCTGGTGGGTCTGTGGACGGCAGAGAATCCAACGGCCATGAACCTGCTGAAGAGAATCCTGGTGAGATCCATGTTTTCACTCAGACCAGTACTGTATGAGTGAGATCCATGTTTTCACTCAGACCAGTACTGTATGTGTGAGATCCATGTTTTCACTCAGACCAGTACTGTATGAGTGAGATCCATGTTTTCACTCAGACCAGTACTGTATGTGTGAGATCCATGTTTTCACTCAGACCAGTACTGTATGAGTGAGATCCATGTTTTCACTCAGACCAGTACTGTATGTGTGAGATCCATGTTTTCACTCAGACCAGTACTGTATGAGTGAGATCCATGTTTTCACTCAGACCAGTACTGTATGAGTGTCCACTCCATGTTTTCACTCAGACCAGTACTGTATGAGTGAGATCCATGTTTTCACTCAGACCAGTACTGTATGAGTGAGATCCATGTTTTCACTCAGACCAGTACTGTATGAGTGAGATCCATGTTTTCACTCAGACCAGTACTGTATGAGTGAGATCCATGTTTTCACTCAGACCAGTACTGTATGAGTGTCCACTCCATGTTTTCACTCAGACCAGTACTGTATGAGTGTCCACTCCATGTTTTCACACCAACACACAGACCAATGAATACTGTATGTATATTTCTGTACTGTAGATTTCCAAGCCCTCCAGTAACACTGCTTGAAATTTCTGCAATTCTGGGCACTGTATTTTGCCCGTAAACCTCAAGTTTAGCAGCAAGTAGCAAGTTTACCGGAGTTTGTTGTAAAGTTTAACGGGAGTTTCCTGTAATATACACATCCGTATTCCATGCTTTTTGCGCAGTGTAAGGCTATCCAACGTTGAAGCTGCCGCCACCTACTGGCCAAAAGTAGCCTCGGAAACCCAGACGTTTTTATTTCCAAGGAGACGCTCCGGTCTGGTCTCTATCCTTTTATAACTATGGAGATTTTAGGTTAGCGTTTGTGGTACCACGTCACATGTACAGTGATTGGTTAACTGTGACTCCTCCCCCAGCCTGTGCGATGGTTGGTTAACTGTGACTCCTCCCCCTCCAGCCTACCGGTCTATTGGCCTATCTGTACAGTGATTGGTTAACACCATGGAGGCCCGGGGCGGAGATCTCCGTCAAGTGCAAGGTCATGGTCAAGTGCCCGGGATGGAGATTGATAAATAGGACGGAGATTAATGATATCAAAACCGATCGCATCGCTCCACAGCCTAGGAGCGCTTGTTGCTCCACAGCCTAGGAGCATCGCTCCACAGCCTAGGAGCGCTTGTTGCTCCACAGCCTAGGAGGGCTTGTTGCTCCACAGCCTAGGAGGGCTTGTTGCTCCACAGCCTAGGAGCGCTTGTTGCTCCACAGCCTAGGAGCGCTAGTTGCTCCACAGCCTAGGAGCGCTTGTTGCTCCACAGCCTAGGAGCGCTTGTTGCTCCACAGCCTAGGAGCGCTAGTTGCTCCACAGCCTAGGAGCGCTTGTTGCTCCACAGCCTAGGAGCGCTTGTTGCTCCACAGCCTAGGAGCGCTTGTTGCTCCACAGCCTAGGAGCGCTTGTTGCTCCACAGCCTAGGAGCGCTTGTTGCTCCACAGCCTAGGAGCGCTTGTTGCTCCACAGCCTAGGAGCGCTTGTTGCTCCACAGCCTAGGAGCGCTTGTTGCTCCACAGCCTAGGAGCGCTTGTTGCTCCACAGCCTAGGAGCGCTTGTTGCTCCACAGCCTAGGAGCGCTTGTTGCTCCACAGCCTAGGAGCGCTTGTTGCTCCACAGCCTAGGAGCGCTTGTTGCTCCACAGCCTAGGAGCGCTTGTTGCTCCACAGCCTAGGAGGGCTTGTTGCTCCACAGCCTAGGAGCGCTAGTTGCTCCACAGCCTAGGAGCGCTTGTTGCTCCACAGCCTAGGAGCGCTTGTTGCTCCACAGCCTAGGAGCGCTTGTTGCTCCACAGCCTAGGAGCGCTTGTTGCTCCACAGCCTAGGAGCGCTAGTTGCTCCACAGCCTAGGAGCGCTAGTTGCTCCACAGCCTAGGAGCGCTAGTTGCTCCACAGCCTAGGAGCGCTTGTTGCTCCACAGCCTAGGAGCGCTTGTTGCTCCACAGCCTAGGAGCGCTTGTTGCTCCACAGCCTAGGAGCGCTTGTTGCTCCACAGCCTAGGAGCGCTAGTTGCTCCACAGCCTAGGAGCGCATCGCTCCACAGCCTAGGAGCGCTTGTTGCTCCACAGCCTAGGAGGGCTTGTTGCTCCACAGCCTAGGAGCGCTTGTTGCTCCACAGCCTAGGAGGGCTTGTTGCTCCACAGCCTAGGAGCGCTTGTTGCTCCACAGCCTAGGAGCGCTTGTTGCTCCACAGCCTAGGAGGGCTTGTTGCTCCACAGCCTAGGAGCGCTTGTTGCTCCACAGCCTAGGAGGGCTTGTTGCTCCACAGCCTAGGAGCGCTTGTTGCTCCACAGCCTAGGAGCGCTTGTTGCTCCACAGCCTAGGAGGGCTTGTTGCTCCACAGCCTAGGAGCGCTTGTTGCTCCACAGCCTAGGAGCATCGCTCCACAGCCTAGGAGGGCTTGTTGCTCCACAGCCTAGGAGGGCTTGTTGCTCCACAGCCTAGGAGCGCTTGTTGCTCCACAGCCTAGGAGGGCTTGTTGCTCCACAGCCTAGGAGGGCTTGTTGCTCCACAGCCTAGGAGCGCTTGTTGCTCCACAGCCTAGGAGGGCTTGTTGCTCCACAGCCTAGGAGCGCTTGTTGCTCCACAGCCTAGGAGGGCTTGTTGCTCCACAGCCTAGGAGCGCTTGTTGCTCCACAGCCTAGGAGCGCTTGTTGCTCCACAGCCTAGGAGCGCTTGTTGCTCCACAGCCTAGGAGCGCTAGTTGCTCCACAGCCTAGGAGCGCTTGTTGCTCCACAGCCTAGGAGCGCTTGTTGCTCCACAGCCTAGGAGCGCTTGTTGCTCCACAGCCTAGGAGCGCTTGTTGCTCCACAGCCTAGGAGCGCTTGTTGCTCCACAGCCTAGGAGGGCTTGTTGCTCCACAGCCTAGGAGCGCTAGTTGCTCCACAGCCTAGGAGCGCTTGTTGCTCCACAGCCTAGGAGCGCTTGTTGCTCCACAGCCTAGGAGCGCTTGTTGCTCCACAGCCTAGGAGCGCTTGTTGCTCCACAGCCTAGGAGCGCTTGTTGCTCCACAGCCTAGGAGCGCTTGTTGCCCGATCCGATGACGTGTCAAACAGTGACACGTCATCGGAAATGTTCCCTGCCTGTTTAGCTGACGAAAACGAAAATCTTAAAACGTTCATAACTCCCGATCTAAATCATCCCGTCTAATTCTGAAAAAAGATCCTGTGTTAGACGGCGCTCCGCGGTCCAGTCGCTAGTCGCGATAGATTTATTCTTACCTCCCGTTGTTGTCGATCGACTCTAGAGTGGTGTGGCTATTGTTAGCTGCTACACAGACATGCACAACAACTTCCGGTGTGCCGGTAAAAGTGGTCCGGGCGCTATAAATGATGGGCACATGGATTAAATGGATTAAATAGGTCCGGGCAAGCAAGGTGTTAATGAACTGTAACTCCTCCTCCAGCCTACCGGTATATTGGCCTACCTGGACAGTGATTAGTTAATTAACTGTAACTCCTCCTCCAGCCTACCGGTCTATTGGCCTACCTGGACAGTCCCGACCCGGTCCCAGAGAGAGACGTGGACAGGATGCACATCAGGGACAACCTCAAGATCGCCACGGTAACCAACACACACTAACTGTCAATCATATTGTATCCATTTTTATTATTTTACTGCGAAGAAGAGCTCTACTCTGGGTGGGAGACCGTCTGGTCGGGGGGTCCCGGGGGTCCCCTGAAGAGCTCTACTCTGGGTGGGAGACCGTCTGGTCGGGGGGTCCCGGGGGTCCCCTGAAGAGCTCTACTCTGGGTGGGAGACCGGTTCTTAAGTTCAGTTGGGTCATACCAAGGTGTATTTTGCTAACATCTTGTTGGTATTGTTTCCCTCCTCCCGGGCGGTTCAGGACCAGTTGGGTCGTACCAAGGTTCCAGAGTGGCAGCGCGTGGCGGGCAAGGCGGCCAAAGAGGTGGAGAAGTTCGCCAAGGAGAAGGCTGACGTGGTGCTGATGCACTGGAGGGACAAGATGGGCATCGCCCAGAAAGAGGTGAGGGTACATTACATTCGGACTGTTGGGCGAAGGGGGGGGGGGGGGGGGGGGGTACTGCAGCTATCCTGAAGCGCACTTTGATATAACCCAGAATGATCAATTGTACTCCCAACAGTTCCTTAGCATGGCTATACTTCCACTTTATATTTTACTCATGATCAGAGCTTCCGTTGCTCCAGACTGTATGACGGAAGCATTTATATTTTACTCGTGATCAGAGCTTCCGTTGCTCCAGACTGTATGACGGAAGCATTTATATTTTACTCATGATCAGAGCTTCCGTTGCTCCAGACTGTATGACGGAAGCATTTATATTTTACTCATGATCAGAGCTTCCGTTGCTCCAGACTGTACGACGGAAGCATTTATATTTTACTCATGATCAGAGCTTCCGTTGCTCCAGACTGTATGACGGAAGCATTTATATTTTACTCATGATCAGAGCTTCCGTTGCTCCAGACTGTATGACGGAAGCATTTATATTTTACTCATGATCAGAGCTTCCGTTGCTCCAGACTGTATGACGGAAGCATTTATATTTGACTCATGATCAGAGCTTCCGTTGCTCCAGACTGTACGACGGAATCATTTATATTTTACTCATGATCAGAGCTTCCGTTGCTCCAGACTGTACGACGGAAGCATTTATATTTTACTCATGATCAGAGCTTCCGTTGCTCCAGACTGTACGACGGAATCATTTATATTTTACTCATGATCAGAGCTTCCGTTGCTCCAGACTGTACGACGGAAGCATTTATATTTTACTCATGATCAGAGCTTCCGTTGCTCCAGACTGTATGACGGAAGCATTCATATTTTACTCATGATCAGAGCTTCCGTTGCTCCAGACTGTATGACGGAAGCATTTATATTTTACTCGTGATCAGAGCTTCCGTTGCTCCAGACTGTATGACGGAAGCATTTATATTTTACTCGTGATCAGAGCTTCCGTTGCTCCAGACTGTATGACGGAAGCATTTATATTTTACTCATGATCAGAGCTTCCGTTGCTCCAGACTGTACGACGGAAGCATTTATATTTTACTCATGATCAGAGCTTCCGTTGCTCCAGACTGTATGACGGAAGCATTTATATTTGACTCATGATCAGAGCTTCCGTTGCTCCAGACTGTATGACGGAAGCATTTATATTTGACTCATGATCAGAGCTTCCGTTGCTCCAGACTGTATGACGGAAGCATTTATATTTGACTCATGATCAGAGCTTCCGTTGCTCCAGACTGTATGACGGAAGCATTTATATTTGACTCATGATCAGAGCTTCCGTTGCTCCAGACTGTATGACGGAAGCATTTATATTTGACTCATGATCAGAGCTTCCGTTGCTCCAGACTGTATGACGGAAGCATTTATATTTGACTCATGATCAGAGCTTCCGTTGCTCCAGACTGTACGACGGAAGCATTTATATTTGACTCATGATCAGAGCTTCCGTTGCTCCAGACTGTACGACGGAAGCATTTATATTTGACTCATGATCAGAGCTTCCGTTGCTCCAGACTGTACGACGGAAGCATTTATATTTGACTCATGATCAGAGCTTCCGTTGCTCCAGACTGTACGACGGAAGCATTTATATTTGACTCATGATCAGAGCTTCCGTTGCTCCAGACTGTACGACGGAAGCATTTATATTTGACTCATGATCAGAGCTTCCGTTGCTCCAGACTGTACGACGGAAGCATTTATATTTGACTCATGATCAGAGCTTCCGTCGCTCCAGACTGTACGACGGAAGCATTTATATTTGACTCATGATCAGAGCTTCCGTTGCTCCAGACTGTATGACGGAAGCATTTATATTTGACTCATGATCAGAGCTTCCGTCGCTCCAGACTGTATGACGGAAGCATTTATATTTGACTCATGATCAGAGCTTCCGTCGCTCCAGACTGTATGACGGAAGCATTTATATTTGACTCATGATCAGAGCTTCCGTTGCTCCAGACTGTATGACGGAAGCATTTATATTTGACTCATGATCAGAGCTTCCGTTGCTCCAGACTAAAATGAAAGAAAGCAGCAAAATGAAAAACAAATGAACACTCATCTTTTACTTTCTCTATTAACACTTTGATTGCTACAAGATCTCGGCAGGCCTATTTGGATGTTGCTACCGTTTAACATTGCACAAAGGCCTTGTTCGGGGGCCCACAGCAAAATGTTCTCTTATAAAAAAATACATTTTGATTTTACCATGTTCCATTCTGGAGATATTGACCTTTTTGCAACACCTACATTTGCCTGGAAGTGGTTATCTTGAACAACGAGCAGAGTTATGGATGGTTTAAAGTCAGAGACATTGACAGGCAGATATAAAATTTAACCCAATAAATATCCTATACATCCTATACACCGAATTAAAGCCCTGAATGTGTACTTTTACGAGGAAAAGAGTAAACATTGATCCCATGTACAGTTAGACAGTAATTGGTTATTGAATGCAGCTTGTGCCCACCAGATAACTTCAGAGAAGACATGGACGTGAACTCCTCAATATTCACAAAATAAGGCCTATAGCGACATATAAATACTATATACCGTATGAAACAGAAGACTCTCTGCTTTCATAAGAAAAAAACTTCTACTGTAGTAATAATAAAAATCACACCCATGTGAAGTGAGTGGTGCAACTCTGTCCCATATTCTGTTCTCTGCTTATTCAATACAGCTCGCTATATACGGACTGAGGCAGAAAGTCATGTAAACCTTTTATTTACAGTTTGGTCTGTAAACTTCTACTGTAATAATAAAAATCACACCCCTGTGAAGTGAGCGTTGCAACTGTTCTGTACTTATTCACTACAGCTCGCTATATACGGACTGAGACAGAAAGTCATGTAAACCTTTTATTTACAGTTTGGTCTGTAAACTTCTACTGTAATAATAAAAATCACACCCCTGTGAAGTGAGCGGTGCAACTGTTCTCTACAGTTGCGCGGTGCAACTGTAGAGAACAGTTGCACCGCTCACTTCACAGGGAAGTGATCCCCCAACGGTGATCCCCCAACGGTAGACTGTCTGTTGTCATGGCGTCCCCTCTCGATACTGTAGTTCGTTTGTTAGTTCGTTCGTAGTATTGTAGGCTCGGGGATCGTTTGGTCGCTACAGTATGAAGAAGGAAACATGCATCTGTCCATGTGTGTTGCAGACGTTATGCAATGCAATGCCGATCGGATCCGGTGCATATGTGTTTAGGCAGCGATCCGTTCAATTCATGTTTTTTTCCGAGAGACAGAGCCAGGACAGAGCCCCCATCTCGCAAGGCCCTCCTCCTGCAGGAGAAACAGGAGGGGAGGGGGGAATCGAGTACTATAGTGTTGGGTAAAAGCCAATAGGTGGAGGAAAGCCTGGTGAGGCGAGGTTAGGTGAAATTTGATTCTTTTCACACACCGACTAGATCGGCATGGGCGCATCCATTTTACACTGGCTTATACACGTAAAGCGGCCTGCCCTCCTGTTTTCAGGAGGGGAGGGGTTTTTTTTTTTTTGTTTTTTTTTCTGATCACGTGAGCGGGACTAAGCAGCAATGATAGGGGGATGGTTCTTCATTGTCCGGGTGGGTAAAAAGATGAATGAAAGTATGCTATAAAAAAGTGATTAGAACGTATGGATACGTGGTTCGCACCGGACGTTTGATTAATTGATAACGTATTGATACGCGATTAGCGTCGGCTGTGTTAACCTGAAACATGAACCTTGGTTGAAAAAAACTAAAGTTGTCCTTTAAACTATGAGAGGTTTCTGACCCTCAGTGACGGACATCTCTCTCCTCTCCTCTCCTCTCCTCTCCTCTCTCTACACCAGGGTTCCCCAATAGGCGGCCCGCAGGCCATTTGCGGCCCGCGGAGCGCCCCCTTGTGGCCCCTGGAAGAATTTCAAAAGGAAAAAAAAGTTTTTTGTTTTGTTTTGGGGGGGTGTCCCAGATATAAATGGCATTAAATGGGGCTCAGTAGCCTATGCATGTCAAACTGGGCACCCCCTCAAGGACCACTGGTGGACCCCAGACCACTGGTTGAGAACAATTTTTAATTAATTAATGAAAAAATAAAAAAAACATTTTTTTGCGCGTGCGGACTCGGCCCCCAGCCTGGTACCCTAGTCAAAATATGGCCCTTGAGGAAAATTAATTGGGGAACCCTGCTTTACACGTCGCTGACTTGACCTTTGACTTGACCTTTGTGTTTTGCTCCAAAATGACTGTTCTTCCTTGATTGATACATTGATGATTATTTAGAAATGTTACTAATCACATGTTGCTGCCTGGCCGGCCGGCTTACACCATAGAGATGATTATTACATAGAGATGATTATTACTGAATTATTAGACTGTGCTGCTGGGAGGTGGTTTTACCCAAATAATAATAATAATAATAATAGTTTTAATTATGTTTTTTTTGGATGTCAAGAAATATGACCTTGTTATTTTGTCCATCGATTAGTTTGTATTTATTAGTATGTGTCAAATAGTGTAGAAACACCAAATTCAAGTCATGTGATCTTATTAATTGACATTCGGCTGATTTGTGCTGTGTTGTCGTTGTAATGATGATGTAATGAGATCCGCCCCTCTTTGATCCAATAATCAATATCCAATAACCAATAATCTCTCTGTTGTTGTTTTTGTCCCGCCCTCCTCTTGTCTTGGTTGGTTTTCTCTGCTGTCAATCAATGCAGCAGGACAGAAATAACCTGGTAAGTAGCATACTGACCAATGGGGATCCGTCCCGCCCCCCCTTACGCACGCACGCACACACGCACGCACACACGCACGCAGTCATTGAAAGTCATGTGACAGTGGGTGCGTTCTCTAATTTTCGCCGGATCAGCTTCAGATGTCAGGAACACATTATCATCATGACTAATTATATAGTACTTGTATATATATAATTATACAGTACTGTAGTACTTATATAGTGTAGTAATTCTGAAGCAGGAAAAGCGTTTCATGGTTGGAGGGTGGTTGGAGGGTGGTTGGAAGGTGGAGGGTGGTTGGAGGGTGGTTGGAAGGTGGAGAGTGGTTGGAGGGTGGTTGGAGGGTGGTTGGAGGGTGGTTGGAGGGTGGTTGGCGGGTGGAGGGTGGTTGGAGGGTGGTTGGAGGGTGGTTTGGAGGGTGGTTGGCAGAGAGAGTAGCGCCCAGATTTACAGTAGATTAGATAATTTAAGTGAAAATGGGTTGCAAAATCGTGGGATTAAAAATAAAAAGATAGAGAAATTTGGCCGCAAAACCCCCACCTGAAACCCCCCCCTGAAACCCCCACCTGAAACCCCCCCCTGAAACCCCCACCTGAAACCACCTGAAACCCCCTCCTGAAACCCCGTACTGAAACCCCCCCCGCACGCAGTCATTGAAAGTCATGTGACAGTGGGTGCGTTCTCTAATTTTCGCCGGATCAGCTTCAGATGTCAGGAACACATTATCATCATGACTAATTATATAGTACTTGTATATAGGCTTCCCTTTTGTTTTTAGCCTAG
The DNA here is from genome assembly GCF_951216825.1 of Electrona antarctica. Classification (NCBI taxonomy): domain Eukaryota; kingdom Metazoa; phylum Chordata; class Actinopteri; order Myctophiformes; family Myctophidae; genus Electrona; species Electrona antarctica. The sequence continues at coordinate 22,419 of NW_027637958.1, read as the reverse complement.
GCGACGTACACAGTCAACAGTCAGACACACATGGCTCCTCGGTGCAAAATAAACAGTGTACACTACCCGACTTTACGATAATAAGGGACAGTAGGTGATATTAAAGGCACTGGAACAAGCCACTCGTGCTGCCGTCTCCCACTCTCGGGGGACCCTCCACTATGTCGGAACTAAAACCTGTCCCCGTAAAAAGTCTGTGCCTGTGAGACGGTGAGAGACGGCAACAACACGAGCGTCCCAACTGGCTCCAGCACCCGGAAAACAAACACAAGCACACAGCGGAGAATGGGAAGAGTGCAAAGCGCGGCGTGTGCATCCCCCTTTTTACAACTTTTACACTAGTTTGCTCCACATCTGAAACGGAGAAGCCGAACCATTTCCAGACGACAGACATTGTCTTGCCTATTTTAGCAACTAAATCATGGTTCCTATCGCTCCCCGTAGCAGACATATCGCTCCCTGTAGCAGACATATCGCTCCCTGTAGCAGACATATCGCTCCCCGTAGCAGACATATCGCTCCCCGTAGCAGACATATCGCTCCCTGTAGCAGACATATCGCTCCCCGTAGCAGACATATCGCTCCCCGTAGCAGACATATCGCTCCCCGTAGCAGACATATCGCTCCCCGTAGCAGACATATCGCTCCCCGTAGCAGACATATCGCTCCCCGTAGCAGACATATCGCTCCCCGTAGCAGACATATCCCCGTAGCAGACATATCGCTCCCTGTAGCAGACATATCGCTCCCTGTAGCAGACCTATCGCTCCCTGTAGCAGACCTATCGCTCCCTGTAGCAGACATATCGCTCCCTGTAGCAGACATATCGCTCCCCGTAGCAGACATATCGCTCCCCGTAGCAGACATATCGCTCCCCGTAGCAGACATATCGCTCCCCGTAGCAGACATATCACTCCCCGTAGCAGACATATCGCTCCCCGTAGCAGACATATCGCTCCCCGTAGCAGACATAACGCTCCCCGTAGCAGACATATCGCTCCCCGTAGCAGACATATCGCTCCCCGTAGCAGACATATCGCTCCCCGTAGCAGACATATCGCTCCCTGTAGCAGACATATCGCTCCCTGTAGCAGACATATCGCTCCCTAGCAGACCTATCGCTCCCTGTAGCAGACATATCGCTCCCTGTAGCAGACCTATCGCTCCCTGTAGCAGACATATCGCTCCCTGTAGCAGACCTATCGCTCCCTGTAGCAGACCTATCGCTCCCTGTAGCAGACATATCGCTCCCTGTAGCAGACATATCGCTCCCCGTAGCAGACATATCGCTCCCTGTAGCAGACATATCGCTCCCCGTAGCAGACATATCGCTCCCCGTAGCAGACATATCGCTCCCTGTAGCAGACCTATCGCTCCCTGTAGCAGACATATCGCTCCCTAGCAGACATATCGCTCCCTGTAGCAGACTCCCCGTAGCAGACATATCGCTCCCCGTAGCAGACATATCGCTCCCCGTAGCAGACATATCGCTCCCCGTAGCAGACATATCGCTCCCCGTAGCAGACATATCGCTCCCTGTAGCAGACATATCGCTCCCTGTAGCAGACATATCGCTCCCTAGCAGACCTATCGCTCCCTGTAGCAGACATATCGCTCTGTGTAGCAGACATATCGCTCCATGTAGCAGACATATCGCTCCGTGTAGCAGACATATCGCTCCCTGTAGCAGACATATCGCTCCCTGTAGCAGACATATCGCTCCCTGTAGCAGACATATCGCTCCCTGTAGCAGACATATCGCTCCCTAGCAGACCTATCGCTCCCTGTAGCAGACATATCGCTCCCTGTAGCAGACATATCGCTCCGTGTAGCAGACATATCGCTCCCTGTAGCAGACATATCGCTCCCTGTAGCAGACATATCGCTCCCTGTAGCAGACATATCGCTCCCTGTAGCAGACATATCGCTCCCTAGCAGACCTATCGCTCCCCGTAGCAGACATATCGCTCCGTGTAGCAGACATATCGCTCCGTGTAGCAGACATATCGCTCCCTGTAGCAGACATATCGCTCCCTGTAGCAGACATATCGCTCCGTGTAGCAGACATATCGCTCCCTGTAGCAGACATATCGCTCCGTGTAGCAGACATATCGCTCCCTGTAGCAGACATATCGCTCCGTGTAGCAGACATATCGCTCCGTGTAGCAGACATATCGCTCCCTGTAGCAGACATATCGCTCCGTGTAGCAGACATATCGCTCCGTGTAGCAGACATATCGCTCCCCGTAGCAGACATATCGCTCCCTGTAGCAGACATATCGCTCCCTGTAGCAGACATATCGCTCCCTGTAGCAGACATATCGCTCCCTGTAGCAGACCTATCGCTCCCCGTAGCAGACATATCGCTCCGTGTAGCAGACATATCGCTCCGTGTAGCAGACATATCGCTCCCTGTAGCAGACATATCGCTCCCTGTAGCAGACATATCGCTCCGTGTAGCAGACATATCGCTCCCTGTAGCAGACATATCGCTCCCTGTAGCAGACATATCGCTCCGTGTAGCAGACATATCGCTCCCTGTAGCAGACATATCGCTCCCTGTAGCAGACATATCGCTCCCTGTAGCAGACCTATCGCTCCGTGTAGCAGACATATCGCTCCGTGTAGCAGACATATCGCTCCCTGTAGCAGACATATCGCTCCGTGTAGCAGACATATCGCTCCCTGTAGCAGACATATCGCTCCCTGTAGCAGACATATCGCTCCGTGTAGCAGACATATCGCTCCGTGTAGCAGACATATCGCTCCCTGTAGCAGACATATCGCTCCGTGTAGCAGACATATCGCTCCGTGTAGCAGACATATCGCTCCCTGTAGCAGACATATCGCTCCGTGTAGCAGACATATCGCTCCCTGTAGCAGACATATCGCTCCCTGTAGCAGACATATCGCTCCGTGTAGCAGACATATCGCTCCCTGTAGCAGACATATCGCTCCCTGTAGCAGACATATCGCTCCCTGTAGCAGACCTATCGCTCCGTGTAGCAGACATATCGCTCCGTGTAGCAGACATATCGCTCCCTGTAGCAGACATATCGCTCCGTGTAGCAGACATATCGCTCCCTGTAGCAGACATATCGCTCCCTGTAGCAGACATATCGCTCCCTGTAGCAGACATATCGCTCCGTGTAGCAGACATATCGCTCCCCGTAGCAGACATATCGCTCCCCGTAGCAGACCTATCGCTCCCTGTAGCAGACATATCGCTCCCTGTAGCAGACATATCGCTCCCTGTAGCAGACATATCGCTCCCTGTAGCAGACATATCGCTCCCCGTAGCAGACATATCGCTCCCCGTAGCAGACATATCGCTCCCCGTAGCAGACCTATCGCTCCCTGTAGCAGACCTATCGCTCCCCGTAGCAGACATATCGCTCCCTGTAGCAGACATATCGCTCCCTGTAGCAGACATATCGCTCCCTGTAGCAGACATATCGCTCCCTGTAGCAGACATATCGCTCCCCGTAGCAGACATATCGCTCCCCGTAGCAGACATATCGCTCCCCGTAGCAGACCTATCGCTCCCTGTAGCAGACCTATCGCTCCCCGTAGCAGACATATCGCTCCCCGTAGCAGACCTATCGCTCCCCGTAGCAGACCTATCGCTCCCCGTAGCAGACATATCGCTCCCTGTAGCAGACATATCGCTCCCTGTAGCAGACATATCGCTCCCTGTAGCAGACATATCGCTCCGTGTAGCAGACATATCGCTCCCCGTAGCAGACATATCGCTCCCCGTAGCAGACATATCGCTCCCCGTAGCAGACATATCGCTCCCTGTAGCAGACATATCGCTCCCTGTAGCAGACATATCGCTCCCCGTAGCAGACATATCGCTCCGTGTAGCAGACATATCGCTCCCCGTAGCAGACATATCGCTCCCCGTAGCAGACATATCGCTCCCCGTAGCAGACATATCGCTCCCTGTAGCAGACATATCGCTCCCTGTAGCAGACATATCGCTCCCTGTAGCAGACCTATCGCTCCCCGTAGCAGACATATCGCTCCCCGTAGCAGACATATCGCTCCCTGTAGCAGACATATCGCTCCCTGTGGCAGACATATCGCTCCCTGTAGCAGACATATCGCTCCCTGTAGCAGACATATCGCTCCCTGTAGCAGACATATCGCTCCCTGTAGCAGACATATCGCTCCCTGTAGCAGACATATCGCTCCCTGTAGCAGACATATCGCTCCCTGTAGCAGACATATCGCTCCTTCAGGGTTTCTCTCTGCGCGGCAGTGGGAGGAGGAACTAACTACGGTAGTAACTACGGTAGCCCGGCAGCCTGCAGGCGAGTGCGAGAGAGATTTACTGTAAATAAAGGGAAAAACTATTTTCGATTTTCGACAACGTCCAAATCCAAAAATCGCGATTTCGATTGGAATTAGATGAATCGTGCAGCCCTACAGTGTATGTACAGTATTTATACAGTATATAGCAGCATGACATTGTTGTTAGTTTTTCAGTAAACTTGGGTCAGGACTTTTTTAGAATCAAACTCAGTCCTAAATGGGTAAAGATCCATTGTGTATCCAATCCCATCATGGTGTGTTAAGGTAAATGTCGGTCACTTCATTAACATGTCGTTTTGCAGAGTAAACGGGTGGATTTACATGTATGTTAATTAATGAGGTGTGTTAATGCATATTAATTAATGAATATTAATGACTTCCAGAACCCAAACCAGAAGCCGGTCATCCTGAGGAAGAGGAGGCAAAGGATCAAGATAGAATGTAACTGGGAGCTCTTCTACTACAGGTATGACCTTTGACCTTCTAGTACTACAGGTACTCGTATCAACTCCCCGTGAGGCTCTCCAACGTTGACGCACTGGGCCCTAGTGGTAAGAGGAGGGACTGCAGGCGGACCCGTGGAGTTAAACCCATGTTTCTATATCACTGGGCCCTAGTGGTAAGAGGAGGGACTGCAGGCGCTGGGCCCTAGTGGTAAGAGGAGGGACTGCAGGCGCTGGGCCCTAGTGGTAAGAGAAGGGACTGCAGGCGCTGGGCCCTAGTGGTAAGAGGAGGGACTGCAGGCGCTGGACCCTAGTGGTAAGAGGAGGGACTGCAGGCACTGGGCCCTAGTGGTAAGAGGAGGGACTGCAGGCACTGGGCCCTAGTGGTAAGAGGAGGGACTGCAGGCACTGGGCCCTAGTGGTAAGAGGAGGGACTGCAGGCGCTGGGCCCTAGTGGTAAGAGGAGGGACTGCAGGCACTGGGCCCTAGTGGTAAGAGGAGGGACTGCAGGCGCTGGACCCTAGTGGTAAGAGGAGGGACTGCAGGCACTGGGCCCTAGTGGTAAGAGGAGGGACTGCAGGCACTGGGCCCTAGTGGTAAGAGGAGGGACTGCAGGCACTGGGCCCTAGTGGTAAGAGGAGGGACTGCAGGCACTGGGCCCTAGTGGTAAGAGGAGGGACTGCAGGCGCTGGGCCCTAGTGGTAAGAGGAGGGACTGCAGGCACTGGGCCCTAGTGGTAAGAGGAGGGACTGCAGGCACTGGGCCCTAGTGGTAAGAGGAGGGACTGCAGGCACTGGGCCCTAGTGGTAAGAGGAGGGACTGCAGGCACTGGGCCCTAGTGGTAAGAGGAGGGACTGCAGGCACTGGGCCCTAGTGGTAAGAGGAGGGACTGCAGGCACTGGGCCCTAGTGGTAAGAGGAGGGACTGCAGGCGCTGGGCCCTAGTGGTAAGAGGAGGGACTGCAGGCGCTGGGCCCTAGTGGTAAGAGGAGGGACTGCAGGCGCTGGGCCCTAGTGGTAAGAGGAGGGACTGCAGGCACTGGGCCCTAGTGGTAAGAGGAGGGACTGCAGGCACTGGGCCCTAGTGGTAAGAGAAGGGACTGCAGGTGCTGGGCCCTAGTGGTAAGAGGAGGGACTGCAGGCGCTGGGCCCTAGTGGTAAGAGGAGGGACTGCAGGCGCTGGGCCCTAGTGGTAAGAGGAGGGACTGCAGGCACTGGGCCCTAGTGGTAAGAGGAGGGACTGCAGGCGGACCCGTGGAGTTAAACCCATGTTTCTATATCAGTGGTTCTCAAACATGTTCATGTCAACGACCCCCAGAATTATCTGTAATTGGCCGCCGACCCCCATCTGGAAATATGTTGTTCCAGGGACCCCCATCTGGAAATATGTTGTTCCAGGGACCCCCATCTGGAAATATGTTGTTCCAGGGCCCCCCCTTCCCCCCTCCCAGAAGCAAAGATTTGAGTTAAAAATGTTCGCTCTGAAAGACTGTAGTTTGAAAACCCACCTTTTCAGACTCCACCATGGCCCGTAGCACTTACCCTACCCCCTTAGACAGCACTTTTTTAGACTTAGATAGCATTTGAAACAGACTTATAGCATGTCATGTAGACAGCACAATAACAGTACAGCATAGTATAATATATATGTATAGCTTATATGTATAGTGTCATTATATATAGATATGTTCTAGTTACGTTCTTAGCTTACGCATGTTTCTTGATAAATGCTGTTTATATATGTGATGTATTCCCATGCTTTTTGTTCTTGCTTAATGTAAGTCGCTCTGGATTAAGAGCGTCTGATAAATGCCTAAATTGCAATAAATGCCTAAATTGTAAAGAATATATATTCAAAGGTTTGCCCCACATTTTCACGATTTTTCCAAAATAGCAGATCTACAAGCTCGTAGTGTGGCACTTGGTGCCGCGCTATGAGCTTGTAGATCTGCTATTTTGCAATAGCTAAAGTAGAACGTAATGCTTAAAACACCAAAAGGGGTTCCCGCCCAGAATGTATTAACCCTCTGTGTCCTGGTCCAGATGGACCACGCCCCCTGTATTAACCCTCTGTGCCCTGGTCCAGATTCCAGATGGACCACGCCCGCTCCAACCTCATCTGGAACCTGAAGACCCGGGAGGAGCTCCGAGACGCCCTGGAGGGAGAGATGAGGTCGTTCAGCGTGGACCGAGAGCTGGGCAGCGCCTCGGTCATCTCCTGGAACCACCAGGAGTTTGAGGTCAGAGCCTAGAGGTCACAGGGTCATCGGTTTGAGGTCAGCGGGGTCACAGGGTCATCTCCAGAAGTTGGAGATCAGGGGCTCAGCGTAGAATGTGATCCGATAGAGCGTCGCAGTCCCGGCCCCTTTCCAGACCCGGAAAATAATTCCCCGTTCATTTTCCTCATAGACTTTTCAAAAAATATTTATTTAAAGACGTTTACGAAGCGGACAAAGACAGCTGGAGTTGTGACACATCATGACAACAAACGTTGCCCAACGTTTTGGGCCGATCAGATAATTAGAACAAAAAAAAGGTATTGTAACCTGCCTTTTTCTTCTTCTTTCTAATTATTTGTTCGGCCCAAAATGTTGTGTTTATTGTCATGATTTGTCTCGACAAGAGTTGGCTTTGTCCGTGTAAACGTCTTTAAATAAATACTTTTTGAAAAGTAGGAAAGTGAGGAAAATGAACAGAATTATCTTATTGACAGCCTCATACATCCAAACAGAAAAGTCCTATCTGATTGACAGCCCATTACATCCAAACAGAAAAGTCCTATCTGATTGAAAGCCCATACATCCAATCAGAAAAGTCCTATCTGATTGTATTAAACAATGTTAAACTCACTTTACTCACAAGTAATGTTTCGCCTTTTGATTCATCTCTGCCTATGGCGCCGGGCGTGATTATTTCATAGGACGGGGATCTCCGTCTGGGGTGATAAGAGTGTTAACACCCCGATAGGGTTGGGATTCGGAACCGGGTCCATTTCAGACCCGGTTCCGACATTGCGGATCCGGAGCCGGTTCCATCGTTTTTTTATTAACGGTTCCCCAAACGGTTCTCATCAGTCGTCATTTAGCTCCGCTGTGTCTGTGCATGCATGCAAGCAGAGCCAAGTTACTGGGGTGACGTCACCCAACCTACATGAGTGAGTGGGGTCGGGGAGGATACGCCCACTGTTCTGTGTTCTGTGCATTCAGCGACCGCCGCGGAGCGAGTGGGACAGTGGGACAGTATGTCGATTGTCGAAGAGATCTCCAAAGTGTGGTTAACAGAGAGGGAAATGACATGCTGAGCACGCAAAGTGCAATAAATGCGATGCTATAGTTGCAAAGGTTGTTGCAACTTGTACCACGTCCACATTGAGGAAACATCTCAAAATCAATATGCCTACACGAGTCCACAACTCACGAGAATAATCTAGGCACATCGCGTTTGTGAGCCATGCGGAAAGCCGTGCCCGCTCTCCCCGCAGCTCCACCACAGCTGGCGGCGGACGATCTGATGCAAGGCTGGTTTACTTTCCCCAGGCTAGTAACGTAATAGAAAACTAACGTCTAGAAAACTAACGTCTACAGAGCTTTTCATTAGGCGTATTGTACAACTGTTGTTAATGGTGTTAATTTAGAACGTCAATGACTCGACGTCTTTCTGTCTGATATTTTATGAATCACGTTAACTATATATTTGTACAACTTATAAGCAACTCAGCTGCTTTTGATTTGGCTCTAAATTAATCGCGTGACTGTTGAGAGCCCAGCGTTTAGGTGCATATACCTCCATAGATTGATTACTTTATAAACAGTTTGCAGAAAAAAGCCTACAGTTCAATACAAGGTCTGCTAAAAGGATTTTATAATCCAAGAAAACACCATGGCTTGTTTCCATTAGGGTAAGGGGTCCTTCATATTAAATTAATCTGAACATTAAAGACAACATTTGTCACCACAACAATATCATTATTGCAATGTGTACTGTATATTTAATATACAGTACAAATTGCAACAATGATATTGGTGTGGTGGCTAGCTGCTGGTGGTGGTGGTGGTGAAGTTTAAATAATAGTGCCACCTCATAATTGTAAAGTGCATTTTCAATAATTGAATTAATGAATTTGTGTTTATTATGTACTTGGTTAGGTTAGTTATAATATAAGCATAATCTATGTCAGAAAAAACGGGGAAAAAATAATATTAGGATCCGTTAAGGGAACCGTTAGGAACCGGAACCGTTAAGAGGGATCCGGGAAGGATCTGGAACCGTTAAAATCCTAACGAATCCCAACCCTACACCCCGAACACCTGGGGTTATTTAATCCATTACATCAGAGGTTATTTAATCCATTAAATCAGAGCCCAGCGATTTATAGCAGCACTTTTAGCGACGGACTGGATATTATCCCTGATGTAGCTGAATTAGCTAAATGTAGCCAAAACATACTAGAGGCGATCGACAACAACGGGAGGTATGATTAAATCTACCGCGACTAGCGACGGGACCGCGGTGGGCCGTCTGACACAGGATCTTTGGTTAGAACTAGACGTTATGATTTAGATCAAGAGTTATTAACGTTTTAAGATTTTCGATCTCATCCACTAAACAGGGGGGGGGGGGGGGGGACATTTTGGATGACGTCCCAACCTGGAAATGACATCGAATGTTGCACAACAGGCGCTCCCAGCCTGTGGAGCGATGCGATCGGTTTTGATATCAATAAATCTCCTTTTATTAATCTCCGTCCTGGGCGCTGGGCGTTACTATTAAATAGTATCAAATCATATTTTGATAGGACGGAGCCGGAGAACTCCGTTTATAGGGTTATTAACGGTTAAACGGTCTCCTCAGGTCAGGTAGTGTAATAATAATTATAATTTATGTTTCTCTTCAGGTCAGATATGAATGCGTCTCAGTAGAGATACAGTGTAATAATAATGTATTAATAATCATATTTGCAGGTCAGATATGAATGTGTCTCAGAAGAGATACAGTGTAATAATAATGTATTTACAGTATAATAATGTATTTTCAGGTCAGATATGAGTGCCTCTCAGAAGAGATCAAGATTGGAGATTATTACCTCCGTCTGCTGCTGGAGGAAGACGAGAGTGACGAGTCCAACGCCATCAAGAGATCGTAGGATTATTGTTATTATTATTATTATTATTATTATTAGTGTGGTTGCCCTTTCAACCACACTATAGTTATTGTCACACTTTCTTATTTTCCTTTTTCCAGAGTAACCTACCTAACATCCGCTGTGATTGGCCGAGCTTTGCATAACGGTTGTAGTAGCTAATTGGCTGTTGTTGGTTACGTAACCAATCTATGTTTTACAATCATTTATAAAGACATGAGTTCCATTGAAGGGCAGAAGACCAAACTATTCAATCGTTTATAAAGACATGAGTTCCATTGAAGGGCAGAAGACCAAACTATTCAATTGTTTATGAAGACATGAATTCCCTTAAAGGGGCAGAACTATTCAATCGTTATAGACATTTTCAAATTACTGCGGCAACCACACTTTTTCTATTATTACTCTGAAATCATATGTATGATACATCTTTGTCAGTCAGTCAGTGCATCACTCAAAATCCCCATATATGGGAAAGCCCCCATGTGGTGCCCAGGTCTCGTGACATCACGTGACATCGGAGATCCCTGATGTCATGTACACTAGAGACTGACATTTTGTCGGGACTCCCGCGGGACACGGGATTCCCGCGGGATTCCCGCGGGATGGGATTAATATTTGTATTAATCCCGTGATCGGGACGGGACGGGAATGAAAGTCAATGGGAGCGTGCAGGAGCGTGAATGACGTTGGTCGCGCTGCCAAGTTCCAACCAAAAGAACAGAAGCACCCATTTTTGTTGTAGTCATCTTTCTGTGAGCCAACACTCTTTTGACTTGCTGACACAAGTCAAAAGAACTACATAGTTACCCATAATCCAGCAGTGCTAGTGCTTCCACAAATCCACAACACAAAAACCTCCTCCATGCAATCCAGTCGGGCTGGACGTCTTATACAGTTTTATATGAAGACATCGCAATGCGGCCGTGTATGATTCTGCATCGCGCCGGTGCCGTGATTTAATCGATTATTTATAGCCAGATCATCCTGATGCATTTGTTTCCCCTGGCAGTGGCAACGTTGCAACTTTCAATTGTGATGGTACGTTAGCTACATGCTAACGCTGTTACTGTTAGCTAGCTCCCTGAACAGCTGTCTGAGCGAATGTTCTACAATACATCGTCTCCCTTCTTTCTCCCAACCGAGTCCCATACACCAGTGGTTCCCAAACATTTTCATGTCAAGGACCCCTAAATCGACATTTATTAGCCCGCGGACCCCCATTTGAAAATATGCCAGGGACAGGGACCCCCATAAGAGAAGATTTGTATTACGGTTCTAGCTGTGATTCTCAACCATTTTAATTTCAAGGACCCCCAGTTTGACATGCATTAGTCTACGGACCCCCATTTAATGGCATTTTTATCGCTGGGACCCCCAAATTATATTGTAAAGTCAATGTTAATTTAACTCTGAGTGTACAAATGGAACAACATTTGGTTCCATTTGTACACTCCCATAACATAATTTGTTACAGACCCATAAGGGTCCATTTGGTTCCAAACTATTATTTAGCTGGGGACCCCCTGGAACTCTCAAGGACCCCTGGGAACCACTGCCATACACATAGACTTGTACACTGAATAAATATTCATATAGAGTTAAATTAACACTGAGGTTTTTTTTTATCTTAATTGACAAACCGTGTCATATGACTTAAATTAAGTGTCAGAACTGTATTTGGTAGTCAAAGTTAAATCCAACACTTTATTTATTTTAATTTTATTGGTAGGCTATCTGTCTTGAGAAGCCAGAAGTGATAGATAGATAGGCCTATAGATAGATAGATGGATAGATGGATCGATCGATCAATTGCCTAATGACTAACTAAAAAAATAAATAAAGCAGGAGCGGGATGGGAGCGGGAGTAATTTCGAGTGGGAGCGGGATGGGATCAGGAGTCATTCTACAGGAGTGGGACAGGATGGGATTTTTTTTAACACTGGCCCAAGATTGGGACAGGACAGGACTTTTTCTGTGGGAGTGGGACAGGACAGGAGTGAAAATTCACTCCCGTGTCAGTCTCTAATGTACACCATCATCAGTCTCTAATGTACACCATCATCATAATCATCTTAATTTATACTCTGAAATACAGTTGAGGGCATAGCCGAGGTTACAATACCTCTCTCTGTGTCTCTGTCTCTGTCTCTGTCTCTCTCTCTCTCTGTCTCTGTCTCTGTCTCTGTCTCTGTCTCTGTCTCTGTCTCTGTCTCTGTCTCTGTCTCTGTCTCTCTCTCTCTCTCTCTCTCTCTCTCTCTCTCTGTCTCTGTCTCTCTCTCTCTCTCTGTCTCTGTCTCTGTCTCTCTCTCTCTCTCTCTCTCTCTCTCTGTCTCTGTCTCTCTCTCTCTCTCTCTCTCTCTCTCTCTCTCTCTCTCTCTCTCTCTCTCTCCGTCTCTGTCTCTCTCTCTCTCTCTCTCTCTCTCTCTCTCTCTCTCTCTCTCTCTCTCTCTCTCTCTCTCTCTGTCTCTCTCTCTCTCTCTCTCTCTCTCTCTCTCTCTCTCTCTCTCTCTCTCTCTCTCTCTCTCTCTCTCTCTCTCTCTCTCTCTCTCTCTGTCTCTGTCTCTGTCTCTGTCTCTCTCTCTGTCTCTCTCTCTCTCTCTCTCTCTCTCTCTGTCTCTCTCTCTCTCTCTCCTCTCTCTCTCTCTCTGTCTCTGTCTCTCTCTCTCTCTCTCTCTGTCTCTGTCTCTGTCTCTGTCTCTGTCTCTGTCTCTGTCTCTGTCTCTCTCTCTGTCTCTGTCTCTGTGTCTCTGTCTCTGTCTCTGTCTCTGTCTCTGTCTCTGTCTCTCTCTCTCTCTCTCTCTCTCTGTGTCTCTGTGTCTCTGTCTCTCTCTCTCTCTGTCTCTGTCTCTGTCTCTGTCTCTGTCTCTGTCTCTGTCTCTGTCTCTGTCTCTGTCTCTGTCTCTGTCTCTGTCTCTGTCTCTGTCTCTGTCTCTGTCTCTGTCTCTGTCTCTCTCTCTCTCTCTCTCTCTCTCTCTCTCTCTCTCTCTCTGTCTCTGTCTCTCTCTCTCTCTCTCTCTCTCTCTCTCTCTCTCTCTCTCTCTCTCTCTGTGTCTCTGTGTCTCTGTGTCTCTGTCTCTCTGTCTCTCTCTCTCTCTCTTTCTCCAGGTATGAATTCTTTAACGAGCTGTACCATCGCTTCCTGCTGACGCCCAAGGTGTCCATGAAGTGTCTGTGTCTGCAGGTCTGTAACAGTAATAACATTAATAACAGTAGTAAAATGGCCTACTTGCAAGCAGAGCGTGCAAGTACTGTCGACCGCTTGATACATATCTTTATTACGTCACCATCGAGAGCCAGTTATATCCCGGCATTGGTACATATCTTCATTACGTCACACTCAGAATCAGTATATATACCACGGGCATACGCATGAAAAAGCGTATGCCCGTGTTGTATAATATTATACAACAGGTCGTTTCGAGGAAGCAATCTGATTGGTTGAAACAGCCTTCTAGCCGTGGTTCAAACCAGCACCACTTCACACCTAATCAAAACAAAGAATTCAGCTGCTCTGTTCTCCCAGAGCGCAGTAGACTCTGGCTAGGCTAGCTAGTTTCTTGGGAGATTTGTGGTCGTAGTGACTAAATCTGTCATAAAAAAACATGATTTTTCAGCGATTTTCTTAGTTTTAAGGGTAACTGTTGTATAATTGCAATATTACACTCGAGGGTGTGGTTTAACGTGATTATTGCCACTTCAGTGATGCTTGCGGAACTCGACTACGTCTCGTTCCTGACCGCATCACTGTCGTGGCAATATTCACGTTAAACCACACCCTCTCGTGTAATACTGCTTAAATAATAACTGTGTGTCTGCAGGCTCTCGCCATTGTGTACGGAAAGTGCTGTGAGGAGATCGGACCGTTCACCGACACCAAGTACATCGTTGGCATGCTGGACCGGGTGAGACGCACCACGCACGCACGCACACACGCATGAACCACGCACGCACGCACGCACGCACGCACGCACACACGCACTCGCCATTTTGGTACTTCCTCTCCCAGTGTGAATTCTTCCGCCTCTCCTTCAACACACATCGCTGCAACCAGCTGCAGAAACATGGAACGATACAGCATTGTCACACAACACATCGCCATACCCTGAAGAACGATACAGCATCGTCACACAACACATCGCTGCAACCAGCTGCAGAAACATGGAAGGATACAGCATCGTCACACAACACATCGCTGCAACCAGCTGCAGAAACATGGAACGATACAGCATCGTCACACAACACATCGCTGCAACCAGCTGCAGAAACATGGAAGGATACAGCATCGTCACACAACACATCGCCATACCCTCTAGAAGGCAGTTGTACCTACCGAAACGTTGCTTTCTATTCTACTCTGCATCCAAATAAATAATGGGGACTTTGGCTCTCAGTGCAGCCACTCTTTGGCTATCAGTGTGTGCAGCCACTCTTTGGCTAGCAGTGTGTGCAGCCACTCTTTGGCTATCAGTGTGTGCAGCCACTCTTTGGCTATCAGTGTGTGCAGCCACTCTTTGGCTATCAGTGTGTGCAGCCACTCTTTGGCTATCAGTGTGTGCAGCCACTCTTTGGCTATCAGTGTGTGCAGCCACTCTTTTGTCTTTTTAAGACTTAACTGTCTAATCGTCACACAACCCAACATAAGATTCACAACATCCGGCCTAGATTTTTGGCTCTTCAAAATAAGAGCTGAACAGGGGAAAAATGCTGCCGTGAATTATATCATAATAATTTGTCAATAAATGCTAGCGCTGTGAGAGTTAACCCCTTCCTCTGTGATTACAGTGTACAGACAGGCTGTTAACCCCTTCCTCTGGGATTACAGTGTACAGACAGGCTGTTAACCCCTTCCTCTGTGATTACAGTGTACAGACAGGCTGTTAACCCCTTCCTCTGTGATTACAGTGTACAGACAGGCTGTTAACCCCTTCCTTTGGGATTACAGTGTACAGACAGGCTGTTAACCCCTTCCTCTGTGTTTACAGTGTACAGACAGGCTGTTAACCCCTTCCTCTGTGATTACAGTGTACAGACAGGCTGTTAACCCCTTCCTCTGTGTTTACAGTGTACAGACAGGCTGTTAACCCCTTCCTCTGTGATTACAGTGTACAGACAGGCTGGAACGAGACAGACTCATCCTGTTAACCCCTTCCTCTGTGTTTACAGTGTACAGACAGGCTGGAACGAGACAGACTCATCCTGTTAACTCTCTCCTCTGTGTTTACAGTGTACAGACAGGCTGGAGCGAGACAGACTCATCCTGTTAACTCTCTCCTCTGTGTTTACAGTGTACAGACAGGCTGGAGCGAGACAGACTCATCCTGTTAACTCTCTCCTCTGTGTTTACAGTGTACAGACAGGCTGGAGCGAGACAGACTCATCCTGTTAACTCTCTCCTCTGTGTTTACAGTGTACAGACAGGCTGGAGCGAGACAGACTCATCCTGTTAACTCTCTCCTCTGTGTTTACAGTGTACAGACAGGCTGGAGCGAGACAGACTCATCCTGTTAACTCTCTCCTCTGTGTTTACAGTGTACAGACAGGCTGGAGCGAGACAGACTCATCCTGTTAACTCTCTCCTCTGTGTTTACAGTGTACAGACAGGCTGGAGCGAGACAGACTCATCCTGTTTCTGAACAAACTCATTCTCAACAAGGTGAGAGCCGAACGGCAGAAATTATCATTCAGTCCAATTCAATTCATTTATATTAACCCATTCTGGACGGGAACCCCTTTTGGTGTTTTAAGCATTATCTTATACTATTGAAAAAAATCTACAAGCTCGTAGCTAAAATGAAGCCATCCTTGCTCTAGAAAGCGCCAATGTTTCCATCTAGACCACCGGATAATCAGCAAAGACCTCCGAACATCGTTTTATCCAAACCACGGAGAGCTCCGTAGATTAGGAGTTATTCAGCGTTTTAGTCAGCCTGTATAACGGGATGCGGACGGGACCGCTGCTGCGCAACCCGGTCTAGGATCGCTAAAGAAGGAAAGGCCAAGCGAAAAAAAGCATGAAAAAATAGAAATCAGCGATCCGGTTTGATATCAATGATAAAGCTAATCAGACGGAACATTACGCCAGAAACAGTTGCTGGTTGGATTCCTTCTTACGGAACGTTCCGCCAGGAGCAGTTAATGTGTTAATTTACAGAAAATAAACCCACAAAAAGTTAGACTGTGGAGATTAGAGTTTATCACCAGATAGTGATCGATGTACTTCCTGGTGTTTTTATGTTACGTTACGATGTACTTCCTGGTGTTTTTATGTTACGTTACGATCTACTTCCTGGTGTTTTTATGTTACGTTACGATCTACTTCCTGGTGTTTTTATGTTACGTTACGATGTACTTCCTGGTGTTTTTATGTTACGTTACGATCTACTTCCTGGTGTTTTTATGTTACGTTACGATCTACTTCCTGGTGTTTTTATGTTACGTTACGATGTACTTCCTGGTGTTTTTATGTTACGTTACGATCTACTTCCTGGTGTTTTTATGTTACGTTACGATCTACTTCCTGGTGTTTTTATGTTACGTTACGATCTACTTCCTGGTGTTTTTATGTTACGTTACGATGTACTTCCTGGTGTTTTTACGTTCATTCTTTGTTCTTGGTGCAGAAAAACGTGCGGGAGGTGATGGACTCCAACGGCGTTCGAATCCTGGTGGACCTTCTGACCATGGCCCACCTGCACACCAGTAGAGCCACCGTTCCCCTACAGGTACAACACCGTTATTAGTAGAGCCACCGTACCGCTACAGGTACAACCCCGTTATTAGTAGAGCCACCGTACCGCTACAGGTACAACACCGTTATTAGTAGAGCCACTGTACCGCTACAGGTACAACACCGTTATTAGTAGAGCCACCGTACCGCTACAGGTACAACACCGTTATTAGTAGAGCCACCGTACCGCTACAGGTACAACACCGTTATTAGTAGAGCCACCGTACCGCTACAGGTACAACACCGTTATTAGTAGAGCCACCGTACCGCTACAGGTACAACACCGTTATTAGTAGAGCCACTGTACCGCTACAGGTACAACCCCGTTATTAGTAGAGCCACCGTACCGCTACAGGTACAACACCGTTATTAGTAGAGCCACCGTACCGCTACAGGTACAACACCGTTATTAGTAGAGCCACCGTACCGCTACAGGTACAACACCGTTATTAGTAGAGCCACTGTACCGCTACAGGTACAACCCCGTTATTAGTAGAGCCACCGTACCGCTACAGGTACAACACCGTTATTAGTAGAGCCACCGTACCGCTACAGGTACAACCCCGTTATTAGTAGAGCCACCGTACCGCTACAGGTACAACCCCGTTATTAGTAGAGCCACCGTACCGCTACAGGTACAACACCGTTATTAGTAGAGCCACCGTACCGCTACAGGTACAACACCGTTATTAGTAGAGCCACTGTACCGCTACAGGTACAACACCGTTATTAGTAGAGCCACCGTACCGCTACAGGTACAACCCCGTTATTAGTAGAGCCACCGTACCGCTACAGGTACAACCCCGTTATTAGTAGAGCCACCGTACCGCTACAGGTACAACCCCGTTATTAGTAGAGCCACCGTACCGCTACAGGTACAACTCCGTTATTAGTAGAGCCACCGTACCGTTACAGGTACAACACCGTTATTAGTAGAGCCACCGTACCGCTACAGGTACAACACCGTTATTAGTAGAGCCACTGTACCGCTACAGGTACAACACCGTTATTAGTAGAGCCACCGTACCGCTACAGGTACAACCCCGTTATTAGTAGAGCCACCGTACCGTTACAGGTACAACACCGTTATTAGTAGAGCCACCGTACCGCTACAGGTACAACCCCGTTATTAGTAGAGCCACCGTACCGCTACAGGTACAACTCCGTTATTAGTAGAGCCACCGTACCGTTACAGGTACAACACCGTTATTAGTAGAGCCACCGTACCGCTACAGGTACAACACCGTTATTAGTAGAGCCACCGTACCGCTACAGGTACAACCCCGTTATTAGTAGAGCCACCGTACCGCTACAGGTACAACACCGTTATTAGTAGAGCCACCGTACCGCTACAGGTACAACACCGTTATTAGTAGAGCCACCGTACCGCTACAGGTACAACCCCGTTATTTGTCCCAAATAGTGGGTGGAGTAAATATCAGTTGTGATTGAGCCTCTGATTGGTGGAAGCTGCTTGCGTTGCCTCTCCACAGATCAGTGTGTGGTGATGAGATTGGATAATGGTGTATCCACAGTGTGATGTGATTGGATAATGGTGTCTCCACAGTGTGATGTGATTGGATAATGGTGTCTCCACAGTGTGTTGTGAATCAATTGGCTCTTTGCTAAATCCACCCCCACAAAGAGATTGACCAATGCCAGTCCAAATCTGTTGCTATGCAGGTCAAGCTTTCGTCACCTCATACCTGTCAGTGTTATTTTGCATGTCTGTGTTGTTGAACACACACATCTTAATGTCATGGATGTGTTGTTGAACACACACACAGCTTAACGTCATGGCTGTGTTGTTGAACACACACACAACTTAACGTCATGGCTGTGTTGTTGAACACACACACAGCTTAACGTCATGGCTGTGTTGTTGAACACACACACAACTTAACGTCATGGCTGTGTTGTTGAACATACACAGCTTAACGTCATGGCTGTGTTGTTGAACACACACACAGCTTAACGTCATGGCTGTGTTGTTGAACACACACACACAACTTAACGTCATGGCTGTGTTGTTGAACACACACACAGCTTAACGTCATGGCTGTGTTGTTGAACACACACACACAGCTTAACGTCATGGCTGTGTTGTTGAACACACACACACAGCTTAACGTCATGGCTGTGTTGTTGAACACGCACACACAGCTTAACGTCATGGCTGTGTTGTTGAACACACACACAGCTTAACGTCATGGCTGTGTTGTTGAACACACACACAGCATTCAAAAACTGCATTTTGAAGCTCTTGCTTCTGAAAGGATGGATTATTTATCATAATTTAACATCTGCATCTCTGTGGGGGAGGAGGACAGCTTGCCCTGCCTCCTCTCTGCGTGCCTATTGGACAAGGGCGGGTTGGGGAGGGACTTAGTGCTGCTAACGTGCCTATAGGGCTTGCAAACCTCACACCTTTGGTATGCAAATTCGGGGGGTGCACCATTTTGGTTGTGATGAGTCACTACTATACCTGGCCAACAGATAGGCATACAGTGGTGGAAAAAGTACTCAATTGTTTTACTTAACACAGCCGACGCGAATCGCGTATCAATACGTTATCAATTAATCAAACGTCGGGTGCGGATCACGTATCAATACGTTTCAATCACTTTTTTATAGCATACTTTCATTCATCTTTTTACCCACCCGGACAATGAAGAACCATCGCCCTATCATTGTTGCTTAGTCCCGCTCACGTGATCAGAAAAAAAACCAAAACCCCCCCCCCCCCCCCCTCCCATCCTGAAAACAGGAGGGCGGGCCGCTTTACGTGTAGAAGCCACTAAGCCAGTCTAAAATGGACGCGCCCATGCGCGCCCATGGAATGATCCAGTCGGTGTTCACCTAACCTCGCCTCACCAGGCTTTCCTCCAGCTATTGGCTTTCACACAACACTATACTACTCGATTCCCCCCTCCCCTCCTGTTTCTCCTGCAGGAGGAGCCTTGCGAGATGGGGGCTCTGTCCTGGCTGGCTCTGTCTCTCGGAAAAAAACAACCGATCGGCATTGCATTGCGTCTGCAACACACATGGACAGATGCATGTTTCCTTCTTCATACTGTAGCGACCAAACGATCCCCGAGCCTACAATACTACGAACTAACCACAGTATCGAGGGGCCGCCACGACAAGACAGTGTGCCGTTGGTGGATCACGTATCGCCATGCAGAACCGTCATAATCGGAGATCGCTCGGACGTGTGATTGTAACGCTTTTTTATTCATTATAATTTTAGTGATAAGACCGCAATGAACGCATCGGGGACGTAATCGACCCGGGTGTAATGTATAACGAACTTTTCCGCGTCCTAAACCGTGGTGTTGTGATCCGTTGTCGTTGACATCACAGCCGGGGGAATCTTTTTTTTTCCTCCATCGCCTCCAACCTGCATGCCCAGGCATGTTCTCTTGTTAGTAAATATACTTCACTAGCTTGAAAAACAAAATCAGCTGTTGATGACAACGCGTCTCACCGTTATACTATAGTTCTGAACCGAACGGTGGAATGGGACTTTTTATAGCCGTACGGATCAAGACTTTTGCTGCCCAATGTGCCCATGAACCCCCCCCCCCCAATGTTTTGCGATCAAGACAATGAGGCAATCATCATCATCATCTAAGAAAGCAAAGAGTTATGAAGGTTTATAGTCAGACATTGACAGGCAGATATAACAATAAACACAATAAATATGCTATACATCCTATACACCGAATGAAAGCCCTGAATGTGTACTTTTACGAGGAAAAGAGTAAACATTGATCCCATGTACAGTTTGTCATAAATTGGTTACATTGCACATTGCGCCCATCAGATATAACTGTTACTGCAGAGAAGACATGGACCCGAACTCAATATTCACAAAATAAGGCCTATAGCGACATATAAATACTATATACCGTATGAAACAGAAGACTCTCTGCTTTCATAAGAAAAAAACTTCTACTGTAGTAATAATAAAAATCACACCCATGTGAAGTGAGTGGTGCAACTCTGTCCCATATTCTGTTCTCTGCTTATTCAATACAGCTCGCTATATACGGACTGAGGCAGAAAGTCATGTAAACCTTTTATTTACAGTTTGGTCTGTAAACTTCTACTGTAATAATAAAAATCACACCCCTGTGAAGTGAGCGTTGCAACTGTTCTGTACTTATTCACTACAGCTCGCTATATACGGACTGAGACAGAAAGTCATGTAAACCTTTTATTTACAGTTTGGTCTGTAAACTTCTACTGTAATAATACAAATCACACCCCTGTGAAGTGAGCGGTGCAACTGTTCTCTACAGTTGCGCGGTGCAACTGTAGAGAACAGTTGCACCGCTCACTTCACAGGGGTGTGATTTTTATTTAGTTATCTGGTGGGCACAAGCTGCATTCAATAACCAATTACTGTCTAACTGTAGATGGGATCAATGTTTACTGTTTTCCTCGTAAAAGTACACATTCAGGGCTTTCATTCGGTGTATAGGATGTATAGGATATTTATTGGGTTCAATTTTATATCTGCCTGTCAATGTCTCTGACTTTAAACCATCCATAACTCTGCTCGCTGTTCAAGATAACCACTTCCAGGCAAATGCAGGTGTTGCAAAAAGGTCAATATCTCCAGAATGGAACATGGTAAAATCAAAATGTATTTTTTTAATTGAAGTGGACAAGTTCAGCTTTCTTTTGATGTAGGCGTGTGATTCTCGCTATAAGAGAACATTTTACTGTGGGCCCCCGAACAAGGCCTTTGTGCAATGTTAAATGGCAGCAACATCCAAATAGGCCTGTTGAGATCTTCCAGCAATCAAAGTGTTAAGTAAAAGTACCAATACTGCAATTTAAAACTACTCTGTTACAAGTAAAAGTATGGAATTGAAAATGTACTTGAGTAAAAGTACAAAGTATCGGCATCAAAATGTACTTAAAGTACTACAAGTAAAAGTACTCATATTGCAGGGCCAGCAGACCACCATGGCCCATCACCATTAGATGGATTTAACATAGCTTTGACTTAACCAAATACAGTATATCATTATTCATTATCATGACTATTAAAACAAAACCCAGAATAGTTCTGACTGAATGAACATATTTATTATTTCAAGTCCTAATATGATGACACTGTTTTCCCCCCATGCAGAACTAAAAACCTATGGGTGCTTTGTCACTTGTCAAGAAAATAAAATGGACAATAAAAATATAGCAGCCTATAGCCTACCCTAATTATACTAGGGACTTTCTGAGAAGGGCACTTCTCATTGAGGTTTTTACACACTAAAAACACGAGTGTTCATTTAATCTGACTCAGAGTTAAATGAACTACTGAGGTTACTGAGAGTGTACGGGAGAGGTGCGCGAACGCATCCGCGATGTATTGTGATGACCAGCTGTTGTAAATCACAGATGAAGAGAGCAAGAGACTCTCCGAATCAAATCTCCGCTTTGAAATGTTTTTACGAAATAATTACTTTATGACTCAGAGTCTCAGTCACTCGATCTGTCCCAGACTAGTCGCTGTCCCAGTCAGAAGCAGAAAGCTAACGCCTGAAGCTTAGCTAACAGGTAACATTGCCTGGAAGGCTGGAATGCCTTCAGAGAAAATCAACAGCAAAACGCATCGATTATGTCCGCAATGTCACATCACCACATCGATGCAGAATCGTGGTGTGTGTGTGTGTGTGTGTGTGTGTGTGTGTGTGTGTGTGTGTGTGTGTGTGTGTGTGTGTGTGTGTGTGTGTGTGTGTGTGTGTGTGTGTGTGTGGTGTGTGTGTGTGTGTGTGTGTG
>NW_027637959.1:12500-15110 GCF_951216825.1 Electrona antarctica | reverse complement strand
TGTCAGTCGTTCTTCGATTTTTCAAAAATAGCAGACCTACAAGCTCGTAGCGCGCCACTCGGTGGCGCGCTATGAGCTTGTAGATCTGCTATTTTTCAATAGCTAAAGCGTAACGTAATGCTAACACCAAAAGGGGTTCCCACCCAAAATTTGTTAACATGACACATGCCAGGAGGGACAGCATCACTGCACATCAACGAGCTATAGGCCTCCATCCATCCAGGCTGAATCTAACACGTGCGTATCCATTATCCGTGCAGCCAGGCACACTATAGATTGTGCTAGCGCAGATCTATGCATACGCAGCACGCCGTTAATCATTTCGTGTGGCGTTCTAGATTTCCATCTTAACAATGTTTGTGATCCTTGTGGTGGTTCCAAACGGACCCTTACAGAATAACTCTCAGAGTTATGGGGGTTGCTTGAAATTCAAAACGTTTGAGAACAGACTATTCAAAGCGTGCTTGTTGGCACCCGCTTGGTGCTTGTGAGAGAAGACTATCGCCCTTGCGTCGCTATTCGTTAAAATCGGTTGTAATGACGATTTCCTATATTAGCAGGTAGCTGTCAAAGGGCTGGTGCAAAGAGGCTCCTTGAGGGGGCCTTATAGTTTAGGGGAGGGAGTCGAATGCTTGAGCCCGGTATCTTAGTTCGGGTACCTCTTTTTATATTGCTTGAAAGTATATTATTGATCTTTTTTCTACTGACTGACTTGCGTTTCTTCGGTCTTACTCTGACTGGCACACGCTGGGACGTCGTGGCCTAACGTCACGCCACCGACCGTTTCCGTGGCAACAGCGGTCACTGCCAGCTTGTTTGGTTTCCACATTTGCGTTCTCTTACAATTTATTCACGAGGTGACGAAGGTGGAGTCCCAGATTGGGTTATGAACTTTCTCATCACTGTGGCGCCGCAGTCTCTTTCTGTAAACCCTGGATTTCCAGTGGTGGACAAAAGTACTCAAATGTCACAAAAAGAGTACAAAAGTATTGGCATCAAAATGTACTTGAAGTACCAAAAGTAATAGTGCTCATTGTGCAGAATGTCCCGTTTTTAGGTTTTCAATTGTATAAAAAAATCTTTTGAAAATATCAGATTAGCGACCGTTTTCAAATAAATGTAGTACAATAGGTGGATCCAAAATGTAGTGTAGAAGTGTAGAAGTATTTGGAAATTGAAAATACTCAAGTAAAGTACAAATACCTCATTTGATTAATTTATTCTATTTTGAATATGTATATGTATATCTGTATGTGCCTTTTATTTCATTGTTAATGGTACCAGGGTTGTGGCTCTTTCAGAGCTGGAACTCTGGGGGGAGGGAGGGCTAAAACATTTCAACAATTTTTGTATGCTATTTTTGACTCGTATGTGACTTGAAAAATTAATAATAAGAAACTTTGATCAAAAAAAATTATAAAATACAAATACCTCAAAATTGTACTTTAAGTAAATGTACTTAGTTACTTTCCACCACTGGTCATTTCCCACCTGGATGAGCATAAAACCCTGGCCGTCAGCAGCAGCAGTGGCTGCTCTCTGCTCCCTGCTCTCTCTCTAGTGCTGCTTCATCGTCTCTCGTTCAGGCTTCAAGAGTCGCCCCGACCGCGTCAGCACACGTTCACGCGCACGTTCACGCACACGCGGGCAAACAGATAGCTAGAAATGGAGGCATAATGACTGCTTGATAGAGCCGTAATGGCATTCTGATTGGTGCGGCACACAGCAAAGTACTCTCGCACGGCAGCACAGAGTTCTTATGGATTGCCTGCGATGACGTGTCTGTGTGTGTGTATCACACACGTGCGCGCGTGTGTGTGTGTGTGTGCGTGTGTGTGTGTGTGTGTACTTGTTTTAGAGTTTTAGAGTTAGGCATACTATTATGAAAACATCCAGGGTATAGGGTTACTTAGAGGTTAGGGTTAGAGGAGTTATGCCTGATTTATACTTAGTTGGTCACCTGTGTCACTCCCCAAAAATAGGGTTATTTTTGGCAAATTTCGACTTAAAGGTCGACTTAAACGGTAAAATGTACATGCGTAAAATCACCCTCCCATCCAGTCAGTATTGCAACACAAGAGTGTGCCTCAGTGTAAAGATGCCGACTCACCTGTGGAGTGTTTGCGCACCCTCTCCGAGCCTTTAAGCAGAGAGCCCTTCAGATCGCCTAGTGACCGGGACGACCTCATCTCGCTCTGTTTGTCCCTGCTGTTTACCTGAAGGTACTACAGTT
Source organism: Electrona antarctica (assembly GCF_951216825.1). NCBI lineage: Eukaryota > Metazoa > Chordata > Actinopteri > Myctophiformes > Myctophidae > Electrona > Electrona antarctica. Next base: position 12,877 of record NW_027637959.1, on the reverse strand, counting down.
GAAAGAGGAAGGAGTGGCAGGGGGCGATGATGATGACGGGGCGTCCCGGAGGACGGTATAGTGGAAGAGAGGGGGATGTGGGGGTGGGGAGGGAGGGGGGGGGGGAGGAAGTTAAGTCAGCATTACATCATTGTCCACTGCCATCCCTGTGTCAATCAGTAGAGGAAGCAGAGTGTGGTCTGGGTCACTGATTCCGTCAGACAAACAGCCGAGTTACAGTGAAGTCATAAAGAAAGCTCACACGGTCTAAAACAGAAGGAGTGATCTCATCTCATCACGGCTTCTGTTTGTTGGTTCCTAATCGCCTGCCGTGAATGTCATGTCATATGAAAGCAGGGAATGAATCATAGCTTCAAATTGTCATATTGGTTGTTCAG
>NW_027637959.1:0-7500 GCF_951216825.1 Electrona antarctica | reverse complement strand
GTAGTGGCTCTGTGTGTGTTGCGTGGTACAGTAGTAGCTCTGTGTGTGTTGCGTGGTACAGTAGTGGCTCTGTGTGTGTTGTGTGGTACAGTAGTAGCTCTGTGTGTGTTGCGTGGTACAGTAGTGGCTCTGTGTGCGTTGCGTGGTACAGTAGTGGCTCTGTGTGTGTTGTGTGGTACAGTAGTAGCTCTGTGTGTGTTGCGTGGTACAGTAGTGGCTCTGTGTGTGTTGTGTGGTACAGTAGTAGCTCTGTGTGTGTTGCGTGGTACAGTAGTGGCTCTGTGTGCGTTGCGTGGTACAGTAGTGGCTCTGTGTGTGTTGCGTGGTACAGTAGTGGCTCTGTGTGCGTTGCGTGGTACAGTAGTGGCTCTGTGTGCGTTGCGTGGTACAGTAGTAGCTCTGTGTGTGTTGCGTGGTACAGTAGTGGCCCTGTGTGCGTTGCGTGGTACAGTAGTAGCTCTGTGTGTGTTGCGTGGTACAGTAGTGGCTCTGTGTGTGTTGCGTGGTACAGTAGTGGCTCTGTGTGCGTTGCGTGGTACAGTAGTGGCTCTGTGTGTGTTGTGTGGTACAGTAGTGGCTCTGTGTGTGTTGCGTGGTAGTGGCTCTGTGTGTGTTGCGTGGTACAGTAGTGGCTCTGTGTGCGTTGCGTGGTACAGTAGTGGCTCTGTGTGCGTTGCGTGGTACAGTAGTGGCTCTGTGTGCGTTGCGTGGTACAGTAGTGGCTCTGTGTGTGTTGCGTGGTACAGTAGTGGCTCTGTGTGTGTTGCGTGGTACAGTAGTGGCTCTGTGTGTGTTGTGTGGTACAGTAGTAGCTCTGTGTGTGTTGCGTGGTACAGTAGTGGCTCTGTGTGTGTTGCGTGGTACAGTAGTAGCTCTGTGTGTGTTGCGTGGTACAGTAGTGGCTCTGTGTGTGTTGCGTGGTACAGTAGTGGCTCTGTGTGCGTTGCGTGGTACAGTAGTGGCTCTGTGTGTGTTGCGTGGTACAGTAGTGGCTCTGTGTGCGTTGCGTGGTACAGTAGTGGCTCTGTGTGCGTTGCGTGGTACAGTAGTGGCTCTGTGTGCGTTGCGTGGTACAGTAGTGGCTCTGTGTGCGTTGCGTGGTACAGTAGTGGCTCTGTGTGTGTTGCGTGGTACAGTAGTGGCTCTGTGTGTGTTGCGTGGTACAGTAGTGGCTCTGTGTGCGTTGCGTGGTACAGTAGTGGCCCTGTGTGCGTTGCGTGGTACAGTAGTGGCTCTGTGTGTGTTGCGTGGTACAGTAGTGGCTCTGTGTGTGTTGCGTGGTACAGTAGTGGCTCTGTGTGTGTTGCGTGGTACAGTAGTAGCGGTGTGTGTTGCGTGGTACAGTAGTGGCTCTGTGTGTGTTGCGTGGTACAGTAGTAGCTCTGTGTGTGTTGCGTGGTACAGTAGTGGCTCTGTGTGTGTTGCGTGGTACAGTAGTGGCTCTGTGTGTGTTGCGTGGTACAGTAGTAGCTCTGTGTGTGTTGTGTGGTACAGTAGTAGCTCGGTGTGTGTTGCGTGGTACAGTAGTGGCTCTGGGTGCGTTGCGTGGTACAGTAGTAGCTCTGTGTGTGTTGCGTGGTACAGTAGTAGCTCTGTGTGTGTTGCGTGGTACAGTAGTAGCTCTGTGTGTGTTGCGTGGTACAGTAGTAGCTCTGTGTGTGTTGCGTGGTACAGTAGTAGCTCTGTGTGTGTTGCGTGGTACAGTAGTAGCGGTGTGTGTTGCGTGGTACAGTAGTGGCTCTGTGTGTGTTGCGTGGTACAGTAGTGGCTCTGGGTGCGTTGCGTGGTACAGTAGTAGCTCTGTGTGTGTTGCGTGGTACAGTAGTAGCTCTGTGTGTGTTGCGTGGTACAGTAGTAGCTCTGTGTGTGTTGCGTGGTACAGTAGTAGCTCTGTGTGTGTTGCGTGGTACAGTAGTAGCTCTGTGTGTGTTGCGTGGTACAGTAGTAGCGGTGTGTGTTGCGTGGTACAGTAGTGGCTCTGTGTGTGTTGCGTGGTACAGTAGTGGCTCTGTGTGTGTTGCGTGGTACAGTAGTGTCTCTGTGTGTGTTGCGTGGTACAGTAGTGGCTCTGTGTGCGTTGCGTGGTACAGTAGTAGCTCTGTGTGTGTTGCGTGGTACAGTAGTGGCTCTGTGTGCGTTGCGTGGTACAGTAGTAGCTCTGTGTGTGTTGCGTGGTACAGTAGTAGCTCTGTGTGTGTTGCGTGGTACAGTAGTGGCTCTGGGTGCGTTGCGTGGTACAGTAGTAGCTCTGTGTGTGTTGCGTGGTACAGTAGTGGCTCTGTGTGTGTTGCGTGGTACAGTAGTGGCTCTGTGTGCGTTGCGTGGTACAGTAGTGGCTCTGTGTGTGTTGCGTGGTACAGTAGTGGCTCTGTGTGTGTTGCGTGGTACAGTAGTGGCTCTGTGTGCGTTGCGTGGTACAGTAGTGGCTCTGTGTGTGTTGCGTGGTACAGTAGTGGCTCTGTGTGTGTTGTGTGGTACAGTAGTGGCTCTGTGTGTGTTGCGTGGTACAGTAGTGGCTCTGTGTGTGTTGCGTGGTACAGTAGTGGCTCTGTGTGCGTTGCGTGGTACAGTAGTGGCTCTGTGTGTGTTGCGTGGTACAGTAGTGGCTCTGTGTGTGTTGCGTGGTACAGTAGTGGCTCTGTGTGTGTTGCGTGGTACAGTAGTGGCTCTGGGTGCGTTGCGTGGTACAGTAGTGGCTCTGTGTGCGTTGCGTGGTACAGTAGTGGCTCTGGGTGCGTTGCGTGGTACAGTAGTGGCTCTGTGTGCGTTGCGTGGTACAGTAGTGGCTCTGTGTGTGTTGCGTGGTACAGTAGAGGCTCTGTGTGTGTTGCGTGGTACAGTAGTAGCTCTGTGTGTGTTGCGTGGTACAGTAGTAGCTCTGTGTGTGTTGCGTGGTACAGTAGTGGCTCTGTGTGTGTTGCGTGGTACAGTAGAGGCTCTGTGTGTGTTGCGTGGTACAGTAGTAGCTCTGTGTGTGTTGCGTGGTACAGTAGTGGCTCTGTGTGCGTTGCGTGGTACAGTAGTGGCTCTGTGTGTGTTGCGTGGTACAGTAGTAGCTCTGTGTGTGTTGTGTGGTACAGTAGTGGCTCTGTGTGCGTGGTACAGTAGTGGCCCTGTGTGCGTTGCGTGGTACAGTAGTAGCTCTGTGTGTGTTGTGTGGTACAGTAGTGGCTCTGTGTGCGTGGTACAGTAGTGGCCCTGTGTGCGTTGCGTGGTACAGTAGTGGCTCTGTGTGCGTTGCGTGGTACAGTAGAGGCTCTGTGTGCGTGGTACAGTAGTGGCCCTGTGTGCGTTGCGTGGTACAGTAGTGGCTCTGTGTGCGTGGTACAGTAGTGGCCCTGTGTGCGTTGCGTGGTACAGTAGTGGCTCTGTGTGCGTTGCGTGGTACAGTAGTAGCTCTGTGTGTGTTGCGTGGTACAGTAGTGGCTCTGTGTGCGTTGCGTGGTACAGTAGAGGCTCTGTGTGTGTTGCGTGGTACAGTAGTGGCTCTGTGTGCGTTGCGTGGTACAGTAGAGGCTCTGTGTGTGTTGCGTGGTACAGTAGTGGCTCTGTGTGCGTTGCGTGGTACAGTAGTGGCTCTGTGTGCGTTGCGTGGTACAGTAGAGGCTCTGTGTGTGTTGCGTGGTACAGTAGTGGCTCTGTGTGTGTTGCGTGGTACAGTAGAGGCTCTGTGTGTGTTGCGTGGTACAGTAGTAGCTCTGTGTGTGTTGTGTGGTACAGTAGTGGCTCTGTGTGCGTTGCGTGGTACAGTAGTGGCTCTGTGTGTGTTGCGTGGTACAGTAGTAGCTCTGTGTGTGTTGTGTGGTACAGTAGTGGCTCTGTGTGCGTGGTACAGTAGTAGCTCTGTGTGTGTTGCGTGGTACAGTAGTGGCTCTGTGTGTGTTGCGTGGTACAGTAGTGGCTCTGTGTGTGTTGCGTGGTACAGTAGTGGCTCTGTGTGTGTTGCGTGGTACAGTAGTGGCTCTGTGTGCATTGCGTGGTACAGTAGTGGCTCTGTGTGTGTTGCGTGGTACAGTAGTGGCTCTGTGTGTGTTGCGTGGTACAGTAGTAGCTCTGTGTGTGTTGCGTGGTACAGTAGTGGCTCTGTGTGTGTTGTGTGGTACAGTAGTGGCTCTGTGTGCGTTGCGTGGTACAGTAGTAGCTCTGTGTGTGTTGCGTGGTACAGTAGTAGCTCTGTGTGTGTTGCGTGGTACAGTAGTGGCTCTGTGTGCGTTGCGTGGTACAGTAGTAGCTCTGTGTGTGTTGCGTGGTACAGTAGTAGCTCTGTGTGTGTTGCGTGGTACAGTAGTAGCTCTGTGTGTGTTGCGTGGTACAGTAGTAGCTCTGTGTGTGTTGCGTGGTACAGTAGTGGCTCTGTGTGCGTTGCGTGGTACAGTAGTAGCTCTGTGTGTGTTGCGTGGTACAGTAGTAGCTCTGTGTGTGTTGCGTGGTACAGTAGTGGCTCTGTGTGCGTTGCGTGGTACAGTAGTAGCTCTGTGTGTGTTGCGTGGTACAGTAGTGGCTCTGTGTGCGTTGTGTGGTACAGTAGTGGCTCTGTGTGCGTTGCGTGGTACAGTAGTAGCTCTGTGTGTGTTGCGTGGTAGTGGCTCTGTGTGTGTTGCGTGGTACAGTAGTGGCTCTGTGTGCGTTGCGTGGTACAGTAGTAGCTCTGTGTGTGTTGTGTGGTACAGTAGTGGCTCTGTGTGCGTTGCGTGGTACAGTAGTGGCTCTGTGTGTGTTGCGTGGTACAGTAGTAGCTCTGTGTGCGTTGCGTGGTAGTGGCTCTGTGTGTGTTGCGTGGTACAGTAGTGGCTCTGTGTGTGTTGCGTGGTACAGTAGTGGCTCTGTGTGCGTTGCGTGGTAGTGGCTCTGTGTGTGTTGCGTGGTACAGTAGTAGCTCTGTGTGTGTTGTGTGGTACAGTAGTGGCTCTGTGTGCGTTGTGTGGTACAGTAGTGGCTCTGTGTGTGTTGCGTGGTACAGTAGTGGCTCTGTGTGCGTTGTGTGGTACAGTAGTGGCTCTGTGTGTGTTGCGTGGTACAGTAGTGGCTCTGTGTGTGTTGCGTGGTACAGTAGTGGCTCTGTGTGTGTTGCGTGGTACAGTAGTGGCTCTGTGTGTGTTGCGTGGTACAGTAGTGGCTCTGTGTGTGTTGCGTGGTACAGTAGTAGCTCTGTGTGTGTTGCGTGGTACAGTAGTAGCTCTGTGTGTGTTGCGTGGTACAGTAGTGGCTCTGTGTGTGTTGCGTGGTACAGTAGAGGCTCTGTGTGCGTTGCGTGGTACAGTAGTGGCTCTGTGTGTGTTGCGTGGTACAGTAGAGGCTCTGTGTGCGTTGCGTGGTACAGTAGTGGCTCTGTGTGTGTTGCGTGGTACAGTAGTGGCTCTGTGTGTGTTGCGTGGTACAGTAGTAGCTCTGTGTGCGTTGTGTGGTACAGTAGTAGCTCGGTGTGTGTTGCGTGGTACAGTAGTGGCTCTGTGTGCGTTGCGTGGTACAGTAGTGGCTCTGTGTGTGTTGCGTGGTACAGTAGTGGCTCTGTGTGCGTTGCGTGGTACAGTAGTGGCTCTGTGTGTGTTGCGTGGTACAGTAGTAGCTCTGTGTGCGTTGCGTGGTACAGTAGTGGCTCTGTGTGTGTTGCGTGGTACAGTAGTGGCTCTGTGTGTGTTGCGTGGTACAGTAGAGGCTCTGTGTGCGTTGCGTGGTACAGTAGTGGCTCTGTGTGCGTTGCGTGGTACAGTAGAGGCTCTGTGTGTGTTGCGTGGTACAGTAGTGGCTCTGTGTGTGTTGCGTGGTACAGTAGTGGCTCTGTGTGCGTTGCGTGGTACAGTAGTGGCTCTGTGTGCGTTGCGTGGTACAGTAGTGGCTCTGTGTGTGTTGCGTGGTACAGTAGTGGCTCTGTGTGTGTTGCGTGGTACAGTAGTGGCTCTGTGTGCGTTGCGTGGTACAGTAGAGGCTCTGTGTGTGTTGCGTGGTACAGTAGTAGCTCTGTGTGTGTTGCGTGGTACAGTAGAGGCTCTGTGTGTGTTGCGTGGTACAGTAGTGGCTCTGTGTGTGTTGCGTGGTACAGTAGTAGCTCTGTGTGTGTTGCGTGGTACAGTAGTAGCTCTGTGTGTGTTGCGTGGTACAGTAGTGGCTCTGTGTGTGTTGCGTGGTACAGTAGTAGCTCTGTGTGTGTTGCGTGGTACAGTAGTGGCTCTGTGTGTGTTGCGTGGTACAGTAGTGGCTCTGTGTGCGTTGCGTGGTACAGTAGTGGCTCTGTGTGTGTTGCGTGGTACAGTAGTGGCTCTGGGTGCGTTGCGTGGTACAGTAGTGGCTCTGGGTGCGTTGCGTGGTACAGTAGTGGCTCTGCTGTACCTCTTTGTCCGTGTTGTAGAACATGTCCATCTGCTGACCATAGGCCTCGGTCACCTTCTGCAGCAGCTCCTTGATCTTCAACGGCCGCTGGAACGGGATGATTCTGGGAAGGAGGATCATGGGACACACAGGGTCACGGGGTCAGGAATTAACGGTCAGAGGTCACAGAGAGAGAGAACAGAGCTCACAGTTCACATCTTTAATTCATGACCGGCATCCTGTGACTGAAAGGACTGGGTTAAGATCCCATGTCCAGATTTCCGTGGTGAACTGACTGACTGACTGACTGACTGACTGACTATCCTTTCTGCAATGAGTTTAAGTCCCTGTAACATTGATACTGTACAAAGTGTACAGTGTACATCATCGGTATACAGGGGAGCAGCGCAGGACTCATTATAAATGTAGGCATTTTAGCAGAAACTCTTAATCCAGAGCGATTTACAGTAAGAATGAACAACACAAGGTAATACATCAGATACATAGAAACAGTCATCTAGGATCAAAGGTAAACTAAGGCCCCATTTACACTGGCAGCCAAATCCAGCCTGAATCAGATCTGAGCCGCATCCAGATTGGAATCTGATTTGTCTAAATGAGTCATGTGACCATTTAAACCAATCGGATTTCAATCTTGATGTGGCACAGATCTGATTCAGGCTGGATTTGGCTGCCAGTGTAAATGGGGCCTAAGAACCGTAGAACAGTAGACTAACCGAACAGTAGACTATCTGTATCCGTACAATGAAACACTATACAATGCTATGCATGTCTACAAAATATGTTATCTAATAAGAGTTCAACTTCAATTTACTCTTTCCTATAAGTCTTAGGGCTCCATTTTCGTCACCGCTAAACCCCTTATACTAAACTTCTTTGCCTTTTTTTACTATTTTGCTAAACATTTGAGAGTATAGTTCAAATGGCCAGTCTACAAGCTCACAACGTGTCAATGTAGATTGGCTAGTTGAACTATTCAAAAATGTTTTTCAAAATAGTAAAAAAAAAAAGCAAATAAGGGATAAGGGGTTTAGCGGTGAAGAAAATGGAGCCCTTAGTGTTCTGATTGGGGGAAACATGACTGTGTGGAGGAGGTTGCAGACAGTGCATATATACGAGCACTCTCGTTCCTGTCTTGCGGCCGGGAGGGCTTCAGGTCATTAGAGGAGAAAA
>NW_027637960.1:0-10396 GCF_951216825.1 Electrona antarctica | reverse complement strand
CGTGCGTGCGTGCGTGCGTGCGTGCGCGTGCGTGCGTGCGACTGTGTTTTATTGTATATCTATCTCCCTGCTCTTAATGTTTTATGATGGTGTTTATTCGTGCCGATATGGGAGAAATTGCTGCAGAGCCGAACGCCAAGACAAATATCATATGCACAGTTGTATTCTCATTCTATAATAAATATTGGTTAAATCTATTCGTGAGTTGTCTGACTGAACTGCATTAACCTGTCAAAACATGTTCATGTACATCGTTGCTGTCATGCACAGACACGGTGCGTCACAAAAAGACACAGTTTGGAAGAAGAAGAAAAAACAGGACTATAATCAATGCATGACACTGCAGCACTGTGCTGTCACCTGGACCCTGTAGGCTGCTCACACACACAGTGAGAGAGACACTGCAGCACTGTGCTGTCACCTGGACCCTGTAGGCTGCTCACACTCACCGTGAGAGAGACACTGCAGCACTGTGCTGTCACCTGGACCCTGTAGGCTGCTCACACACACAGTGAGAGAGACACTGCAGCACTGTGCTGTCACCTGGACCCTGTAGGCTGCTCACACACACAGTGAGAGAGACACTGCAGCACTGTGCTGTCACCTGGACCCTGTAGGCTGCTCACACACACAGTGAGAGAGACACTGCAGCACTGTGCTGTCACCTGGACCCTGTAGGCTGCTCACACACACAGTGAGAGAGACACTGCAGCACTGTGCTGTCACCTGGGCCCTGTAGGCTGCTCACACACACAGTGAGAGAGAGAGCAGTGAAGAGGAGAGAAACGAGAATAGATAGAAAAGCCGCAGGATCAAGCAAGTGATGCAGGGAGAGAGAGAGACAGACAGACAGACCAACCGACCTTGATCCAGGATCAGCTCTTAACTCAACAGAAATGTAAATGGTGCATTTATATAGCGCCTTCATCCAAGGCGCTTTACATAGATTGTGCATTACATTCACCCATTCACACACCGATGGCAGCGGAAACCATGCAAGGCAACAACCAGCACATCAGAAGCAATTAGGGGTTCAGTGTCTTGCTCAAGGACACTTCGACACCAACTCTGTGGGAGCCCAGGTTCGAACTGGCGACCTTGCCGTTACCATCCGGCCACTCTACCCCTGAGCCACCGCCGCCCCTCAGAAAGACATCAATATGTGTCTCTGAACTAAACTACTGATCTGAGACCAGTTCCAGGTTTTGTTCTCAGAAGGAATAGTTGTTTGTAAATGTTTCAATTGAGAATAGTTGTTGTTAAAAAAAGATTGGGGAATTACCCTGTCCCTTTTAACCATTCAATTAAATATTAATTGTATTTATTACTGCCTGCCTGCCTGCCTGTTTAACATGTCTTTGAATCAAACTGCACATTACTTGCAGTAATGTAAAACCTCCACAGGGTGGCACTGCTGTCTGTTTTTTCAACCTGGGTCACACAAGCAGGCAGCATGGGAAGCATGGTGTGTGTGTGTGTGTGTGTGTGTGTGTGTGTGTGTGTGTGTGGCTTGTATGTTTTGCTGAAAAGGGAAAGTGTTTGATTGACAGTGAGGGAGGTAAAGATGTTTGTTTTCACATTGTTTATGAGGACGCCTGTCAGAGCTTTCATGTTTCAATAGGCCTACTGTGATGTCTGTCTGTCTGTCTGTCTGTCTGTCTGTCTGTCTGCCTCCTCTCTCTCTCTCTCTCTCTCCCCCCCCCCCCTCTGCCTCTCCTAACATGTTACAGAATCACATTGTGTGTAGGATTCTGACTGTCTCTCTGATCTCGGTTGACACATTTTCCCTGCAGCATTACATTCTGAGTGATCTCTGTGTGTGTGTGCGCGCGCAAGCAAGCGTGTGTGTGCACGTGTGCATGAGTGTGAGAGTAGCCTGCGTACATACATGTGTACAGTATTGTGTGTGTAGGCCTGTGTAGTGTGTGTGTGTGTGTGTTGTGTGCGTGCGCACGTCCGTCCGGCAGGACTTGACTTGGCTCTGCATTCCTATCTCATATTACACAACGTTATCTCAAAAAGAGCATTCTCTTTGTCTTTCTCTCCGTCTCTAGCACGCACACGCACACGCACACGCACACGCACACGCACACACTCACACTCACACTCACACTCACACACTCATGCGCACGTACACAAACACACACACTCAGTGTTTATGTGGCGGTTACCCGTTGCCATAGCGATCAGAGAGGTACTATAATGCGCTAACGATAAAAGAGGTGTGTGTGTGTGTGTGTTTGTGTGTGTTTGTGTGTCACGGTGTGTGTGTTTGTCACCTTTCCAAATGGACAGACTGTCTCACTTGTATACAACCAGATGGTTCCTGCCTTCGTTAACCACTGCCTGCAGGTTTAATTGCAATGTGACACGCACACGCACACATTTAACCACGTGAACCTTACCGTTCCTGTTCCGGTGAGAACATTCATCAGAAACAGCCGATCTCCAAGCTGGCAACTCGTCACAAATGCGAGAGAGAGAGAGAGAGAGCGAGAGAGTGGTTTATGGTGGTTGGATTATCCTCAGGAGTCAGGACTGCTCTGTGTGGTGTGCGTGCGTGCGTGCGTGCGTGCGTGCGTGCGTGCGTGCGTGCGTGCGTGCGTGCGTGCACACAGTTTGTGTATACAGTGTGTACAGCCATCATTGCTGTTGGATGGAAACCTTGCATGTCCAAAGCCATTACTTTTCTGGAATTGGAAAAAATAACCTTTGTGGTCCAACATATTGCAGTTAAATCATTCATTTGTTAATTTATTTATAAAACCCACATACAGACACAGGACTTCAGCAAGTTCACCTTAAAACAGGGGTCTTCAACGGTTTTCAGCCCAAGACCCCTTAGCCCACTGGTTCCCAAACACCGGGTCGGGACCCACGTGTGGGTCGCAGACACATTGTCATGGGTCCCTTTATTTTTTGTTTTCTACATTTTGTTTTTAATTATTATTTCAAAGCATTTTCAAAAAAACATTCCCAAAAAAACTAATAAAAACAACAACAATCATGAATTAAAGACAGAATTCAAAGATCTATTTTCAGCAATTGCATGAAGAAACCAAAGAAAAATCGTCATTTCTATTTTGGGTCACAGGCTAAAACGTTTGGGAACCATTGCCTTAGCTGACAGAGAGATGAAGGGACCTCCCCACTACATGAAACTGTTTCATATTAAACCTTTTCATAGATTTCATAGATAGATTCATAGACTTTTTTGGCAGCACTATAGTTTGGCAATACAGATTCAACTTAATCTGTAAGTTGTTCCTTAACTTTGTTTTCAAATGATGATGCTTGTATGGTCCCGTTAATATTAACCTTGGCAGCAATATTTTAAAAAGACGCATCATTAGCCCTCATGATATGATTATTTAAGGCCAACTGTATATTGGATTCATGGCAACTCTTTCACTAGTTATACCTGACGAAGGCTGGTTAGGCCAAAACATTAGATCTTTTTGGGAGCTTTTAAAACGGTGTGTGGATCTCCTCTTTCCTTTCTCAGTCATTCTTTTGGATCCTGCACCCGTTAATATTAGTAATATTTGGATGTGCGTGCACCTCTTGAGCAACTCTTTTACTAGAGTCAATAATTATTGAATTCATCCAGTGCCAGTGATATTCTGTTTGTCATTATCTTTTAAGTCACCGAATATTTTTGTCCACTACGATCTTTGATAATTACAGTGCCGTTCGCTGGGCTTTCGCGAAACAAAAATGCGACTGTCGAACGGAATAGGGATCACGTGATTTCCTATTTTATGGTTTCAAGGACTTTTAACTGTGACTCATAGGTTAACGAAGAGCGCCATATATCGTAAAGCACTGAAAACACAAAGTCTTGTCTTTCTCATCTTTGGCACCCAAAGAGTTCATTGTGTATTTTCAGACATTTAGAATCAAGAATCGGAATCAATCTTTATTGTCATTACAAGTACGGCCTCTACGCCAAACCTCTCAAAAATAGCAGATCTACAAGCGCACAATGAACGCCTCGCATAAAAATAGCAAATATAACCAACTTGTGAGCCCTTAGATCGTCTAGGTTTGCTGCTTTTGTGTGACACTGTCATATGTGTCATATGATGACCTATAAAGGGATAATAGGGAAGTCATTTATGGGGGGGGGGGGATTTAAAAAGATGAAAAGCGGAGATACAAGGTTTTCTTTCTCTCTCGCTCTAGGACAGAGATTGCGTAGGAGGTGCCATGAGGAAATGTGTGTGACCTTACATTGTTTACTCTGACAGTATCCTCACATAGCCCGGTGGAGTTTTTATCTGAAAAACGCTTTAGGCGAGAAATAAGCCATGGAGTGCATGGCTCGATATTGATTTAGTTCACCTTTTAAAATAACTACTGGTTTAAAAGTTTGGAACGCTGTGAACAACAAGCACCGTCGGCCAGTTCTGTGTCGACCTCAGTCGACCTCTATTTCACTTTTCACTTTACTTCACAGTATATGGCCTGTAGTACAAACAAAGTAGTTCCTGGCAACATTTTGATTCTTCACGTCTCATCAACTCATACGATATGAATCAATATTATTAAACAGTAAGCTTTATCCAGCTGTTTACAGTCTACTATAGTTTGTGGATTATATGATATGTGCAATGTTAACGTGCGTCCACTGTTGTGTTAATGATGTTTAACCCATTTTGACCTGAGATCAGATTCTAAAAATGTCTTCTACATCCTGACAGTTTTCTGAAAAAGCTATGTTTCTATGTCAGTCGTTCTTCGATTTTTCAAAAATAGCAGACCTACAAGCTCGTAGCGCGCCACTCGGTGGCGCGCTATGAGCTTGTAGATCTGCTATTTTTCAATAGCTAAAGCATAACATAATGCTAACAGAATGAATATTGTAGTTTATCTCGCATGAAAGTTGTGACTCAAAGCAGACTTTGTTGTTTCTCTTTTCATGAGTTCAGTGGAATATAAGGCCATCTCATTTTTCTTTCTTTCCTACTGAAAGGGGATGAACCAATGAATGCATCACAGTTTCATGAAATTTCAAAGCCGCATGAAGGTTGTCTCTTTATTTTCACCCTTCCAGCCTGATAAATGTAAGCTCGCTCTCCTTCAATACTGGACTATATAGGTTTGCTGAAATTTGTCAAATTGTTCTCCATTGAATCAACTGATTGATTGATTGTTTGATTGATTGACTAAATTAGGGCAGCAGTTGCTCAGGAGTCGACGACCTTTATACAGGCGAATCAATAATTGTGATTTTTTCTTTTTTACACAAATTTTCTCTTCTGGAGGTCCCCTGGCAAAATGTTTTTAGATGGGGGTCCGCAGCCAAACGCATATCAATGTGGGAAGAGAGGCCATCTGGGACTAGGAAGGTCACTGGCTTGCCCCGCGGGTCCGCACAGTCAATGTGTCCAAGTGTCCCTGAGCAAGACAAACTCCTAAATGCTCCCCAGGTGCCATCTTAATGGCAGCCACTGCCAGCCACTGCCATTCTGTGTACAAATGCACTGTAGCTAAGCGGTGTGTAAAGAAGACACCGCTATATTAGTAGATTACCGATATATACAAATGGGCCACAGTCTCTCAATGTAGCTAAATGTGAATGAACCAATGTCAGCATTAGGAGTGGACAAAAGCAGTAGCTTTATTCTACAAATGCCATGTATGTACCACGACATAATGCAACTATTCGGTTATTTTGCTAGCGATTATTATACTTATTACTTTTCCTATTATGTTTGAGAAGTGTGTTTTTTATATCAATGATTCAACGCGAAACAAATTCTAATCCAATAAAACGATCTGGTCTTATTAACCACGTGTGGCAGACAGTCGCACAACATTGTCACAAAGAATTTGTGAGCTGGCCCAGGCGGTGGCGTAACCGTCTGGGCACCCGACTGGTAATCCAGTCGCAGTGTGCCGCGGGTTCGACTCCCGAGCCCGACACGGCCTTTACTGCATGTCTTCCCCCATCTCTCTCCCGTTTCCTGTCAGCCTACTGTCTGTCCCTTCAAAAACCAATAAAAGGCGTAAGCCGCAAAAAAATATCTTAAAAAAAAAAAAAAAAAAAAAAATTGTGAGCTTGTAGATCGGCTATTTTTGCTTTCGCTAAAATAGATAACGCAACGCAACGCAATGCAGTGGAACATAACTTAACACAGCCTATGTTGAAGGCTGACCAACACTATGTCAGTACTGGGTCCACTAGCGTTTCAAATTGGGGCTACAGTGGCTCCATAGATAGTTGCTGTTGGGTGGTTTTCCCAGTGCTCTGATGTCCAAAAGGAGAAGCCGTCATCATCATACTGTTGCCCCTCTCCGTCCGTTCTACTCATATGAGTAGAACCTCGTAAAAATATGCTTATAATTAGAATGGTGTAGAGCTACAGTATAGAATGTACAGTATAAATGTTGCATAGTAACTAATAGACACATCGGGTTAGCGTCAATACACACACACACACACACACACACACACACACACACACACGGACACGGACACACACAGACACGCACAGACACACACAAACACACACGCGCGCGCACACCTGTTGTGCTAGTTCTACTATATGAGCATTCAGAGAGCGTGACAGTGAGGTGTGGAGATTTGATTTCAAGCCGGCCATTTTCTTTCGAGCGACACCTGTCGAAAAGTGTTCATGTGGTGATGTTATATATGACACATTGAACTTCTTTTTTTAGCCTTTATGTTTTGTTTTTTATACTGGAAATAATCATGACGCATCATACCTGCTGTATACCACATTAAGGAAGTATTGAATAGGCCACAGACACGTGGTATAATCAGACTAATTGATGTAGTTGATAAAAAAAACAAATCTGAAAAATAAGAAAACAAATGATCAAAGGAGACATACATCTTGGCTATATGGAGTTGCAGCCCCATTCCGTTGATTCAGTGAAACAAAGGGCCCTCTCTCTCTCTCTCTCTCTCTCTCCTGCCTCCAACCCACATTGTAGTATGACAGAACACGCCCCGATGGGTGGCAGCATGATTATTTCCTTTTTCTTTCCTTAACTCAGCATGACTCACAATTGGAATATATATATATATACACACGGTACGCCTATGTGTGTATATAGGGCAAAACACACAAAAATAAATCCTTAGAAGGAATGCATGAATATGTGAATGACGTACGATGCAGTCACGTCTGAGTTCAGTAGGGGCCCTAGGGGGTTGCACTACCTCACAGTTCAAAGTTCAAACTTAGCCTAGTTATAGCTGAAAGGGCTTTTTAGTGATGCATAAGTCTTGACGTAAAAGCCATTTAAGCTATAACTAGGCTAAGTTTGAACTTGGTGTGAGGTGGTGCAAGTATGGCTCCAGGTGAATGCAACATCACAGATTATATACACCAACGGCATTGTTTCATTATTCCAGTTTACGTTACGTAAACAACTTCACAATGATAGAGCAGATCGGATCAGTAACAGTATCGGTATTGAACAGTAATATCGGTGAATATAGGTATGATTCAGAGACTGTATTAACCTACAGTAACTGACTCAACACTATCCCGTCATTGGTCACTCTGTGCCCCCACTAACGGCCTCTATATGACATTTGGGCGGGAACCCCTTTTGGTGTTTTAAACATTGTTATAATTTACCTATTGAAAAATAGCAGATCTACAAGCTCATAGCGCGCCACCGAGTGGCGTGCTATGAGCTTGTAGGTCTGCTATTTTTTTTAAATCGTGAAAATATTTATTTCAGAAAACTGGAGGATTTAGAAGATTTTTTTTTAAATGTTGAGGTCAGGCCTAAATGGGTTAATTCGGCCTTCGAGAAGATCCACCTTATACGAGAGGAATCTTCTTGTCCAGACGGTTTCTGCTGGCCCTACTAACATATACTAGAAGCTGGGCCGGCCTGTGACTGGTCTCGCTCTATAGCTCCACAGGGGGAAAGAATAAGTGTAAAGCAGAAACCTGTAAGAATGATGTTACCATCGGTGCGCGTCGCTGTTTGAAGATGTTGCGTAGAGTGGTCCTATAGCTAATGGGAAAAAGAGGTGGCTGAAATGTGCCTGAATAATGCGTTTTATATTAACTGTACAATATGTGAAGACATTGAAGGGTGGGATAATTAGGCTAAATGAATAGGAGGCAAGTGTAGTGCTGGTACGCTCAATCATAGCAAACACACACCACGTCGACCCTATTCTGATTCTGGTTCTTACCAGCACTTGGTGTTGAGAGAAAAAAGTGGTGAAATTGTAACTTTGGCCCGTTTTTACTATAAGAACAGAGGGGTTAATAATATCTCAGAGTTATACAGCGCCATTCTAAATACCCAAAGTCGTTTGAAGTGGTTAAGATGGGATCTGAATAGCTCGGAGCTTCGAGGATGTAGCAAGGCGGTGTTGCATCACAGAGGGCGTTGTTGTGGTGGTGGTCTGAGCCTGCCCTGACTCGTCTGTGACATCATCACGTCTCAGGTGAACGACCATAACCGTTTACACTGAATCCACTCATTGTGTCAGTAAAGCCCACAGGCTTATCCGGCGGTCGGTTCCAAATCTGGGGATCGGTCGGTCAGTGGTGGGAAAAGTACTTCAATGTTGTACTTAAAATTATAAATAGTGCAATATAAAAATAAAGTAAAAGTCCAGAATGAAATAATGGACTTGAGTAAAAGTACAAAAGTATTGGCATCAACATGTACTTAAAGTACCAAAAGTAAAAGTAGCCTACTCACTATACAGAATGTCCCATTTCACGTTTTCAAATGTATAAAACTAGATCTAAGCCCACAATGTGTCACATCGCAACGCATTGTGAGCTTGTAGATTGGCTATTTTCAAATGACTGAAATGTATATAGGGCTGAAGTGGCTACTTAAGTAAATGTACTACCTCCGACCTCACATGCCATGTGAGGCCACGTCTGTTCGGAAGTTCATATCCATAAGTTGCTTTCATCCACTTGGATGTGACAGTCAGTCCAATTAACCTGTCATATGTGCTGTAGGAAACGTTCTTTTCAAAATGTTTTATATATCCCATCTCGTATATGTGAAGTTGCCCGAACGGCCAAGGCTCCAAAAACAGTCAGTGATGCTTTGTATGGCTTTTATTTCTCCCACTCCAGCTCCAGTGCAGATATTCACAATAACAAAAATATCAAACAGCAAAAATAATACTGACCAAAAATCCAAAACAAAGAACTCAAAAATACTTAATGGCAAACTTAGGACAAAGGAAAAATAACAAAACTGAACTAGGCTACGCCCATGAAACGGGCCCTAGCAGCTCTCTCACTGGGCTGTCAGCATGTTGTTACATTCATCAACAGTATTGACATTATATCATCTCCCACAGTCTGTGTGGTGTGTGCGTGCGTGCAATGTCCTTAATCAGAGTGTGTGTATATAGGGCACGGGCTGCCCCGTGACAGTATAGCTTGTAGATTGGCTATTTTTGGCTACTTTTGGATGACCTTTGAACGGTTTTGGACATACTTACTATGAGGTTTTCGCCCGACAGCAACGGTATGATTAAGCTCAAGCTTGTTGTTGGAAAGGATTTAGAGAATTCCCTCACGTCTGAAAATAATATGGTGAATACTAATTCACGGATATATACTGTAGGTCAGTCAATGATGGAACAGATCAGATCAGTAACAGAGTGTTAAACAGTAATAATATCGCTACTAAAGAGGAATAAGAACACTGTGGACTCTGAATAATATAAGTAAGATTCAAAGACCTCATTAACTGACTCAACACTGTCCTGTCATTGATTACGGGGGCGGCGGTGGCTCAGGGGCAGAGTGGCCGGCAGAGCAGACGGATGGGAACCGTGAGGTTCCCAGTTCAATCCCTGTGCATGGCACACTAAAGCGTTTAGGTTCTAAACACTTATTTGTAACACTTTTTAAACGTGTCACAGTGTTTAGATTATAAACAGAAGAACATGTTTAATCGCCGGTAACACTTTTTAAACACTTAAATGTCATATATACGTGTTCAGAATTAGAACACTAGGTGTTCTCGTGAGGTGCGGTGACTCGTGTTCTAGTGTATTTTATATCCATAAATAAACATTTGGCATTACATTATTGCCCACTGGTGTTTAGGTTTTAAACGCGTCACATGTTCCAGGGATTTACAGGCTCCACCCAGAGTTAGTGTGGAAGTGGACTGTGTGAAGCGGACTGTTTCAGGCGCTGCCACTTGGAAAATGATTCGCAGCCACAAGACCTCAAGGCCACAGCCTGCAGTAGAGCTAATAATGCCCCTCCTAGACCGTCAGGTTCATGAATGAGCACGAGCAGGCCAGGAAGAAGAACACGAGCAGGCCATGGGGAAGAAGAACAGTATCAAGCTTTTTGCGAATCCGACGTTTGTACTGCAGCTGCTGCAAAAGCTGCAACAGCTACACATTCAC
>NW_027637961.1:0-11729 GCF_951216825.1 Electrona antarctica | reverse complement strand
GGCACGGAGTTGGAAAACCTTGTCTGAACCCCTCCATCCTTCCTGTAGCTGCTCAGACTCTGCTTCTCTGCCCCCAGCCAAGCTTATAGGCCTGCAGAGTGTCTAGTTTTGAAGATACAGACTCTGCTAAGCAAAAGTGAACAGGGCCAAACTGGGCTTATTTCGCTGTGAAAGTGACATTTAGGCACGGAGTTGGAAAACCTTGTCTGAACCCCTCCATCCTTCCTGTAGCTGCTCAGACTCTGCTTCTCTGCCCCCAGCCAAGCTTATAGGCCTGCAGAGTGTCTAGTTTTGAAGATACAGACTCTGCTAAGCAAAAGTGAACAGGGCCAAACTGGGCTTATTTCGCTGTGAAAGTGACATCGAAATTTCACAGCGAAATAAGCCCAGTTTGGCCCTGTTCACTTTTGCTTAGCAGAGTCTGTATCTTCAAAACTAGACACTCTGCAGGCCTATAAGCTTGGCTGGGGGCAGAGAAGCAGAGTCTGAGCAGCTACAGGAAGGATGGAGGGGTTCAGACAAGGTTTTCCAACTCCGTGCCTAAATGTCACTTTCACAGCGAAATAAGCCCAGTTTGGCCCTGTTCACTTTTGCTTAGCAGAGTCTGTATCTTCAAAACTAGACACTCTGCAGGCCTATAAGCTTGGCTGGGGGCAGAGAAGCAGAGTCTGAGCAGCTACAGGAAGGATGGAGGGGTTCAGACAAGGTTTTCCAACTCCGTGCCTAAATGTCACTTTCACAGCGAAATAAGCCCAGTTTGGCCCTGTTCACTTTTGCTTAGCAGAGTCTGTATCTTCAAAACTAGACACTCTGCAGGCCTATAAGCTTGGCTGGGGGCAGAGAAGCAGAGTCTGAGCAGCTACAGGAAGGATGGAGGGGTTCAGACAAGGTTTTCCAACTCCGTGCCTAAATGTCACTTTCACAGCGAAATAAGCCCAGTTTGGCCCTGTTCACTTTTGCTTAGCAGAGTCTGTATCTTCAAAACTAGACACTCTGCAGGCCTATAAGCTTGGCTGGGGGCAGAGAAGCAGAGTCTGAGCAGCTACAGGAAGGATGGAGGGGTTCAGACAAGGTTTTCCAACTCCGTGCCTAAATGTCACTTTCACAGCGAAATAAGCCCAGTTTGGCCCTGTTCACTTTTGCTTAGCAGAGTCTGTATCTTCAAAACTAGACACTCTGCAGGCCTATAAGCTTGGCTGGGGGCAGAGAAGCAGAGTCTGAGCAGCTACAGGAAGGATGGAGGGGTTCAGACAAGGTTTTCCAACTCCGTGCCTAAATGTCACTTTCACAGCGAAATAAGCCCAGTTTGGCCCTGTTCACTTTTGCTTAGCAGAGTCTGTATCTTCAAAACTAGACACTCTGCAGGCCTATAAGCTTGGCTGGGGGCAGAGAAGCAGAGTCTGAGCAGCTACAGGAAGGATGGAGGGGTTCAGACAAGGTTTTCCAACTCCGTGCCTAAATGTCACTTTCACAGCGAAATAAGCCCAGTTTGGCCCTGTTCACTTTTGCTTAGCAGAGTCTGTATCTTCAAAACTAGACACTCTGCAGGCCTATAAGCTTGGCTGGGGGCAGAGAAGCAGAGTCTGAGCAGCTACAGGAAGGATGGAGGGGTTCAGACAAGGTTTTCCAACTCCGTGCCTAAATGTCACTTTCACAGCGAAATAAGCCCAGTTTGGCCCTGTTCACTTTTGCTTAGCAGAGTCTGTATCTTCAAAACTAGACACTCTGCAGGCCTATAAGCTTGGCTGGGGGCAGAGAATCAGAGTCTGAGCAGCTACAGGAAGGATGGAGGGGTTCAGACAAGGTTTTCCAACTCCGTGCCTAAATGTCACTTTCACAGCGAAATAAGCCCAGTTTGGCCCTGTTCACTTTTGCTTAGCAGAGTCTGTATCTTCAAAACTAGACACTCTGCAGGCCTATAAGCTTGGCTGGGGGCAGAGAAGCAGAGTCTGAGCAGCTACAGGAAGGATGGAGGGGTTCAGACAAGGTTTTCCAACTCCGTGCCTAAATGTCACTTTCACAGCGAAATAAGCCCAGTTTGGCCCTGTTCACTTTTGCTTAGCAGAGTCTGTATCTTCAAAACTAGACACTCTGCAGGCCTATAAGCTTGGCTGGGGGCAGAGAAGCAGAGTCTGAGCAGCTACAGGAAGGATGGAGGGGTTCAGACAAGGTTTTCCAACTCCGTGCCTAAATGTCACTTTCACAGCGAAATAAGCCCAGTTTGGCCCTGTTCACTTTTGCTTAGCAGAGTCTGTATCTTCAAAACTAGACACTCTGCAGGCCTATAAGCTTGGCTGGGGGCAGAGAAGCAGAGTCTGAGCAGCTACAGGAAGGATGGAGGGGTTCAGACAAGGTTTTCCAACTCCGTGCCTAAATGTCACTTTCACAGCGAAATAAGCCCAGTTTGGCCCTGTTCACTTTTGCTTAGCAGAGTCTGTATCTTCAAAACTAGACACTCTGCAGGCCTATAAGCTTGGCTGGGGGCAGAGAAGCAGAGTCTGAGCAGCTACAGGAAGGATGGAGGGGTTCAGACAAGGTTTTCCAACTCCGTGCCTAAATGTCACTTTCACAGCGAAATAAGCCCAGTTTGGCCCTGTTCACTTTTGCTTAGCAGAGTCTGTATCTTCAAAACTAGACACTCTGCAGGCCTATAAGCTTGGCTGGGGGCAGAGAAGCAGAGTCTGAGCAGCTACAGGAAGGATGGAGGGGTTCAGACAAGGTTTTCCAACTCCGTGCCTAAATGTCACTTTCACAGCGAAATAAGCCCAGTTTGGCCCTGTTCACTTTTGCTTAGCAGAGTCTGTATCTTCAAAACTAGACACTCTGCAGGCCTATAAGCTTGGCTGGGGGCAGAGAAGCAGAGTCTGAGCAGCTACAGGAAGGATGGAGGGGTTCAGACAAGGTTTTCCAACTCCGTGCCTAAATGTCACTTTCACAGCGAAATAAGCCCAGTTTGGCCCTGTTCACTTTTGCTTAGCAGAGTCTGTATCTTCAAAACTAGACACTCTGCAGGCCTATAAGCTTGGCTGGGGGCAGAGAAGCAGAGTCTGAGCAGCTACAGGAAGGATGGAGGGGTTCAGACAAGGTTTTCCAAGTCCGTGCCTAAATGTCACTTTCACAGCGAAATAAGCCCAGTTTGGCCCTGTTC
This sequence comes from Electrona antarctica, assembly GCF_951216825.1. Lineage (NCBI taxonomy): Eukaryota > Metazoa > Chordata > Actinopteri > Myctophiformes > Myctophidae > Electrona > Electrona antarctica. The sequence goes on along the minus strand of NW_027637961.1, from coordinate 8,581 downwards.
ACTTTTGCTTAGCAGAGTCTGTATCTTCAAAACTAGACACTCTGCAGGCCTATATCAGCCCAATATCAATATCAGCCCAATATCAATATCAGCCCAATATCAGCATCAGCCCAATATCAGCATCAGCCCAATATCAGCATCAGCCCAATATCAGCATCAGCCCAATATCAGCATCAGCCCAATATCAGCATCAGCCCAATATCAGCATCAGCCCAATATCAGCATCAGCCCAATATCAGCATCAGCCCAATATCAGCATCAGCCCAATATCAGCATCAGCCCAATATCAGCATCAGCCCAATATCAGCATCAGCCCAATATCAGCATCAGCCCAATATCAGCATCAGCCCAATATCAGCATCAGCCCAATATCAGCATCAGCCCAATATCAGCATCAGCCCAATATCAGCATCAGCCCAATATCAGCATCAGCCCAATATCAGCATCAGCCCAATATCAGCATCAGCCCAATATCAGCATCAGCCCAATATCAGCATCAGCCCAATATCAGCATCAGCCCAATATCAGCATCAGCCCAATATCAGCATCAGCCCAATATCAGCATCAGCCCAATATCAGCATCAGCCCAATATCAGCATCAGCCCAATATCAGCATCAGCCCAATATCAGCATCAGCCCAATATCAGCATCAGCCCAATATCAGCATCAGCCCAATATCAGCATCAGCCCAATATCAGCATCAGCCCAATATCAGCATCAGCCCAATATCAGCATCAGCCCAATATCAGCATCAGCCCAATATCAGCATCAGCCCAATATCAGCATCAGCCCAATATCAGCATCAGCCCAATATCAGCATCAGCCCAATATCAGCATCAGCCCAATATCAGCATCAGCCCAATATCAGCATCAGCCCAATATCAGCATCAGCCCAATATCAGCATCAGCCCAATATCAGCATCAGCCCAATATCAGCATCAGCCCAATATCAGCATCAGCCCAATATCAGCATCAGCCCAATATCAGCATCAGCCCAATATCAGCATCAGCCCAATATCAGCATCAGCCCAATATCAGCATCAGCCCAATATCAGCATCAGCCCAATATCAGCATCAGCCCAATATCAGCATCAGCCCAATATCAGCATCAGCCCAATATCAGCATCAGCCCAATATCAGCATCAGCCCAATATCAGCATCAGCCCAATATCAGCATCAGCCCAATATCAGCATCAGCCCAATATCAGCATCAGCCCAATATCAGCATCAGCCCAATATCAGCATCAGCCCAATATCAGCATCAGCCCAATATCAGCATCAGCCCAATATCAGCATCAGCCCAATATCAGCATCAGCCCAATATCAGCATCAGCCCAATATCAGCATCAGCCCAATATCAGCATCAGCCCAATATCAGCATCAGCCCAATATCAGCATCAGCCCAATATCAGCATCAGCCCAATATCAGCATCAGCCCAATATCAGCATCAGCCCAATATCAGCATCAGCCCAATATCAGCATCAGCCCAATATCAGCATCAGCCCAATATCAGCATCAGCCCAATATCAGCATCAGCCCAATATCAGCATCAGCCCAATATCAGCATCAGCCCAATATCAGCATCAGCCCAATATCAGCATCAGCCCAATATCAGCATCAGCCCAATATCAGCATCAGCCCAATATCAGCATCAGCCCAATATCAGCATCAGCCCAATATCAGCATCAGCCCAATATCAGCATCAGCCCAATATCAGCATCAGCCCAATATCAGCATCAGCCCAATATCAGCATCAGCCCAATATCAGCATCAGCCCAATATCAGCATCAGCCCAATATCAGCATCAGCCCAATATCAGCATCAGCCCAATATCAGCATCAGCCCAATATCAGCATCAGCTGATATTATATCATATTGGGCTGCTTCTCTGCCCCCAGCCAAGCTTATAGGCCTGCAGAGCTGATGCTGATATTGGGCTGATGCTGATATTGGGCTGATGCTGATATTGGGCTGATGCTGATATTGGGCTGATGCTGATATTGGGCTGATGCTGATATTGGGCTGATGCTGATATTGGGCTGATGCTGATATTGGGCTGATGCTGATATTGGGCTGATGCTGATATTGGGCTGATGCTGATATTGGGCTGATGCTGATATTGGGCTGATGCTGATATTGGGCTGATGCTGATATTGGGCTGATGCTGATATTGGGCTGATGCTGATATTGGGCTGATGCTGATATTGGGCTGATGCTGATATTGGGCTGATGCTGATATTGGGCTGATGCTGATATTGGGCTGATGCTGATATTGGGCTGATGCTGATATTGGGCTGATGCTGATATTGGGCTGATGCTGATATTGGGCTGATGCTGATATTGGGCTGATGCTGATATTGGGCTGATGCTGATATTGGGCTGATGCTGATATTGGGCTGATGCTGATATTGGGCTGATGCTGATATTGGGCTGATGCTGATATTGGGCTGATGCTGATATTGGGCTGATGCTGATATTGGGCTGATGCTGATATTGGGCTGATGCTGATATTGGGCTGATGCTGATATTGGGCTGATGCTGATATTGGGCTGATGCTGATATTGGGCTGATGCTGATATTGGGCTGATGCTGATATTGGGCTGATGCTGATATTGGGCTGATGCTGATATTGGGCTGATGCTGATATTGGGCTGATGCTGATATTGGGCTGATGCTGATATTGGGCTGATGCTGATATTGGGCTGATGCTGATATTGGGCTGATGCTGATATTGGGCTGATGCTGATATTGGGCTGATGCTGATATTGGGCTGATGCTGATATTGGGCTGATGCTGATATTGGGCTGATGCTGATATTGGGCTGATGCTGATATTGGGCTGATGCTGATATTGGGCTGATGCTGATATTGGGCTGATGCTGATATTGGGCTGATGCTGATATTGGGCTGATGCTGATATTGGGCTGATGCTGATATTGGGCTGATGCTGATATTGGGCTGATGCTGATATTGGGCTGATGCTGATATTGGGCTGATGCTGATATTGGGCTGATGCTGATATTGGGCTGATGCTGATATTGGGCTGATGCTGATATTGGGCTGATGCTGATATTGGGCTGATGCTGATATTGGGCTGATGCTGATATTGGGCTGATGCTGATATTGGGCTGATGCTGATATTGGGCTGATGCTGATATTGGGCTGATGCTGATATTGGGCTGATGCTGATATTGGGCTGATGCTGATATTGGGCTGATGCTGATATTGGGCTGATGCTGATATTGGGCTGATGCTGATATTGGGCTGATGCTGATATTGGGCTGATGCTGATATTGGGCTGATGCTGATATTGGGCTGATGCTGATATTGGGCTGATGCTGATATTGGGCTGATGCTGATATTGGGCTGATGCTGATATTGGGCTGATGCTGATATTGGGCTGATGCTGATATTGGGCTGATGCTGATATTGGGCTGATGCTGATATTGGGCTGATGCTGATATTGGGCTGATGCTGATATTGGGCTGATGCTGATATTGGGCTGATGCTGATATTGGGCTGATGCTGATATTGGGCTGATGCTGATATTGGGCTGATGCTGATATTGGGCTGATGCTGATATTGGGCTGATGCTGATATTGGGCTGATGCTGATATTGGGCTGATGCTGATATTGGGCTGATGCTGATATTGGGCTGATGCTGATATTGGGCTGATGCTGATATTGGGCTGATGCTGATATTGGGCTGATGCTGATATTGGGCTGATGCTGATATTGGGCTGATGCTGATATTGGGCTGATGCTGATATTGGGCTGATGCTGATATTGGGCTGATGCTGATATTGGGCTGATGCTGATATTGGGCTGATGCTGATATTGGGCTGATGCTGATATTGGGCTGATGCTGATATTGGGCTGATGCTGATATTGGGCTGATGCTGATATTGGGCTGATGCTGATATTGGGCTGATGCTGATATTGGGCTGATGCTGATATTGGGCTGATGCTGATATTGGGCTGATGCTGATATTGGGCTGATGCTGATATTGGGCTGATGCTGATATTGGGCTGATGCTGATATTGGGCTGATGCTGATATTGGGCTGATGCTGATATTGGGCTGATGCTGATATTGGGCTGATGCTGATATTGGGCTGATGCTGATATTGGGCTGATGCTGATATTGGGCTGATGCTGATATTGGGCTGATGCTGATATTGGGCTGATGCTGATATTGGGCTGATGCTGATATTGGGCTGATGCTGATATTGGGCTGATGCTGATATTGGGCTGATGCTGATATTGGGCTGATGCTGATATTGGGCTGATGCTGATATTGGGCTGATGCTGATATTGGGCTGATGCTGATATTGGGCTGATGCTGATATTGGGCTGATGCTGATATTGGGCTGATGCTGATATTGGGCTGATGCTGATATTGGGCTGATGCTGATATTGGGCTGATGCTGATATTGGGCTGATGCTGATATTGGGCTGATGCTGATATTGGGCTGATGCTGATATTGGGCTGATGCTGATATTGGGCTGATGCTGATATTGGGCTGATGCTGATATTGGGCTGATGCTGATATTGGGCTGATGCTGATATTGGGCTGATGCTGATATTGGGCTGATGCTGATATTGGGCTGATGCTGATATTGGGCTGATGCTGATATTGGGCTGATGCTGATATTGGGCTGATGCTGATATTGGGCTGATGCTGATATTGGGCTGATGCTGATATTGGGCTGATGCTGATATTGGGCTGATGCTGATATTGGGCTGATGCTGATATTGGGCTGATGCTGATATTGGGCTGATGCTGATATTGGGCTGATGCTGATATTGGGCTGATGCTGATATTGGGCTGATGCTGATATTGGGCTGATGCTGATATTGGGCTGATGCTGATATTGGGCTGATGCTGATATTGGGCTGATGCTGATATTGGGCTGATGCTGATATTGGGCTGATGCTGATATTGGGCTGATATTGATATTGGGCTGATATTGATATTGGGCTGATATAGGCCTGCAGAGTGTCTAGTTTTGAAGATACAGACTCTGCTAAGCAAAAGTGAACAGGGCCAAACTGGGCTTATTTCGCTGTGAAAGTGACATTTAGGCACGGACTTGGAAAACCTTGTCTGAACCCCTCCATCCTTCCTGTAGCTGCTCAGACTCTGCTTCTCTGCCCCCAGCCAAGCTTATAGGCCTGCAGAGTGTCTAGTTTTGAAGATACAGACTCTGCTAAGCAAAAGTGAACAGGGCCAAACTGGGCTTATTTCGCTGTGAAAGTGACATTTAGGCACGGAGTTGGAAAACCTTGTCTGAACCCCTCCATCCTTCCTGTAGCTGCTCAGACTCTGCTTCTCTGCCCCCAGCCAAGCTTATAGGCCTGCAGAGTGTCTAGTTTTGAAGATACAGACTCTGCTAAGCAAAAGTGAACAGGGCCAAACTGGGCTTATTTCGCTGTGAAAGTGACATTTAGGCACGGAGTTGGAAAACCTTGTCTGAACCCCTCCATCCTTCCTGTAGCTGCTCAGACTCTGCTTCTCTGCCCCCAGCCAAGCTTATAGGCCTGCAGAGTGTCTAGTTTTGAAGATACAGACTCTGCTAAGCAAAAGTGAACAGGGCCAAACTGGGCTTATTTCGCTGTGAAAGTGACATTTAGGCACGGAGTTGGAAAACCTTGTCTGAACCCCTCCATCCTTCCTGTAGCTGCTCAGACTCTGCTTCTCTGCCCCCAGCCAAGCTTATAGGCCTGCAGAGTGTCTAGTTTTGAAGATACAGACTCTGCTAAGCAAAAGTGAACAGGGCCAAACTGGGCTTATTTCGCTGTGAAAGTGACATTTAGGCACGGAGTTGGAAAACCTTGTCTGAACCCCTCCATCCTTCCTGTAGCTGCTCAGACTCTGCTTCTCTGCCCCCAGCCAAGCTTATAGGCCTGCAGAGTGTCTAGTTTTGAAGATACAGACTCTGCTAAGCAAAAGTGAACAGGGCCAAACTGGGCTTATTTCGCTGTGAAAGTGACATTTAGGCACGGAGTTGGAAAACCTTGTCTGAACCCCTCCATCCTTCCTGTAGCTGCTCAGACTCTGCTTCTCTGCCCCCAGCCAAGCTTATAGGCCTGCAGAGTGTCTAGTTTTGAAGATACAGACTCTGCTAAGCAAAAGTGAACAGGGCCAAACTGGGCTTATTTCGCTGTGAAAGTGACATTTAGGCACGGAGTTGGAAAACCTTGTCTGAACCCCTCCATCCTTCCTGTAGCTGCTCAGACTCTGCTTCTCTGCCCCCAGCCAAGCTTATAGGCCTGCAGAGTGTCTAGTTTTGAAGATACAGACTCTGCTAAGCAAAAGTGAACAGGGCCAAACTGGGCTTATTTCGCTGTGAAAGTGACATTTAGGCACGGAGTTGGAAAACCTTGTCTGAACCCCTCCATCCTTCCTGTAGCTGCTCAGACTCTGCTTCTCTGCCCCCAGCCAAGCTTATAGGCCTGCAGAGTGTCTAGTTTTGAAGATACAGACTCTGCTAAGCAAAAGTGAACAGGGCCAAACTGGGCTTATTTCGCTGTGAAAGTGACATTTAGGCACGGACTTGGAAAACCTTGTCTGAACCCCTCCATCCTTCCTGTAGCTGCTCAGACTCTGCTTCTCTGCCCCCAGCCAAGCTTATAGGCCTGCAGAGTGTCTAGTTTTGAAGATACAGACTCTGCTAAGCAAAAGTGAACAGGGCCAAACTGGGCTTATTTCGCTGTGAAAGTGACATTTAGGCACGGAGTTGGAAAACCTTGTCTGAACCCCTCCATCCTTCCTGTAGCTGCTCAGACTCTGCTTCTCTGCCCCCAGCCAAGCTTATAGGCCTGCAGAGTGTCTAGTTTTGAAGATACAGACTCTGCTAAGCAAAAGTGAACAGGGCCAAACTGGGCTTATTTCGCTGTGAAAGTGACATTTAGGCACGGAGTTGGAAAACCTTGTCTGAACCCCTCCATCCTTCCTGTAGCTGCTCAGACTCTGCTTCTCTGCCCCCAGCCAAGCTTATAGGCCTGCAGAGTGTCTAGTTTTGAAGATACAGACTCTGCTAAGCAAAAGTGAACAGGGCCAAACTGGGCTTATTTCGCTGTGAAAGTGACATTTAGGCACGGAGTTGGAAAACCTTGTCTGAACCCCTCCATCCTTCCTGTAGCTGCTCAGACTCTGCTTCTCTGCCCCCAGCCAAGCTTATAGGCCTGCAGAGTGTCTAGTTTTGAAGATACAGACTCTGCTAAGCAAAAGTGAACAGGGCCAAACTGGGCTTATTTCGCTGTGAAAGTGACATTTAGGCACGGAGTTGGAAAACCTTGTCTGAACCCCTCCATCCTTCCTGTAGCTGCTCAGACTCTGCTTCTCTGCCCCCAGCCAAGCTTATAGGCCTGCAGAGTGTCTAGTTTTGAAGATACAGACTCTGCTAAGCAAAAGTGAACAGGGCCAAACTGGGCTTATTTCGCTGTGAAAGTGACATTTAGGCACGGAGTTGGAAAACCTTGTCTGAACCCCTCCATCCTTCCTGTAGCTGCTCAGACTCTGCTTCTCTGCCCCCAGCCAAGCTTATAGGCCTGCAGAGTGTCTAGTTTTGAAGATACAGACTCTGCTAAGCAAAAGTGAACAGGGCCAAACTGGGCTTATTTCGCTGTGAAAGTGACATTTAGGCACGGAGTTGGAAAACCTTGTCTGAACCCCTCCATCCTTCCTGTAGCTGCTCAGACTCTGCTTCTCTGCCCCCAGCCAAGCTTATAGGCCTGCAGAGTGTCTAGTTTTGAAGATACAGACTCTGCTAAGCAAAAGTGAACAGGGCCAAACTGGGCTTATTTCGCTGTGAAAGTGACATTTAGGCACGGAGTTGGAAAACCTTGTCTGAACCCCTCCATCCTTCCTGTAGCTGCTCAGACTCTGCTTCTCTGCCCCCAGCCAAGCTTATAGGCCTGCAGAGTGTCTAGTTTTGAAGATACAGACTCTGCTAAGCAAAAGTGAACAGGGCCAAACTGGGCTTATTTCGCTGTGAAAGTGACATTTAGGCACGGAGTTGGAAAACCTTGTCTGAACCCCTCCATCCTTCCTGTAGCTGCTCAGACTCTGCTTCTCTGCCCCCAGCCAAGCTTATAGGCCTGCAGAGTGTCTAGTTTTGAAGATACAGACTCTGCTAAGCAAAAGTGAACAGGGCCAAACTGGGCTTATTTCGCTGTGAAAGTGACATTTAGGCACGGAGTTGGAAAACCTTGTCTGAACCCCTCCATCCTTCCTGTAGCTGCTCAGACTCTGCTTCTCTGCCCCCAGCCAAGCTTATAGGCCTGCAGAGTGTCTAGTTTTGAAGATACAGACTCTGCTAAGCAAAAGTGAACAGGGCCAAACTGGGCTTATTTCGCTGTGAAAGTGACATTTAGGCACGGAGTTGGAAAACCTTGTCTGAACCCCTCCATCCTTCCTGTAGCTGCTCAGACTCTGCTTCTCTGCCCCCAGCCAAGCTTATAGGCCTGCAGAGTGTCTAGTTTTGAAGATACAGACTCTGCTAAGCAAAAGTGAACAGGGCCAAACTGGGCTTATTTCGCTGTGAAAGTGACATTTAGGCACGGAGTTGGAAAACCT
>NW_027637962.1:0-12789 GCF_951216825.1 Electrona antarctica | reverse complement strand
TATGAGAGAGAGAGAGAGAGAGAGAGAGAGAGAGAGAGAGAGAGAGAGAGGAGAGAGAGAGAGAGAGAGAGAGAGAGAGAGAGAGAGAGAGAGAGAGAGAGAGAGAGAGAGAGAGAGAGAGAGAGAGAGAGAGAGAGAGAGAGAGAGAGATGCTTAACTTCATGTCACCTGAGATGGAGATAAATGATTGGCTGTGGGACAGGAAATGGATGGATGGAGAACACACACATGTGTCTCTGAACATTCCTCTGAATATTCAGATTGATTGATTGATTGAAGTGTCGTGCGTCCGAAGAAGCCCAGTAGCCCATATGGACTTACAGGACACTTTTTTTTACAGTTTACATGAACACATCTGACAATAAATGATCAATACACCGCCATGACAGTTCACAAACAATGATCAGGTGAATACTAAACTAACTAATACACCCAGGATTCTTACATGGCAGATTACATAATATACCACATAAAATGAAATAGGCCTTTGGAACAGTAACAGGAGTACATGGACCTATACTTGAAGAGCAGAGATTGTCTTCTACTCTATAGAGCGTCGCAGTCCCGCCCCCTACCATGGCCCAGGAAATGAATCCCAATGCATTTTTCCCATAGACATTTCAAAAAGTATTTATTTAAAGACGGTTACACCGCGGACAAAGCCAACTCGAGTCGTGACAACTCATGACAACACAAACAATATTTTGGACCAAACAAATAATTACAAAGAAGAAAAACAACAAAAAAAGTGTTGTAACCTGCCGTTTTTTTCTTCTTTCTAATTATTTGTTCGGCCAAAAAAATTGTGATTGTTGTCATGATTTGTCACGACTCGAGTTGGCTTTGTCCGCGGCATAAACGTCTTTAAATAAATACTTTCTGAAATGTCTATGAGGAAAATGAACGGAGATAATTTCCTGGGCCATGGTAGGGGGCGGGACTGCGACGCTCTATAGGCTCTAGATTAAAACTGTGCCGTCTTAAATACTCCATGATTAAATAACCACTCCAACTTCTGACCATCGTCTTCCCAGAATAGTTCGGGTTTTTGTTGTTGAATTCCTCAATTTACAATTTAGGCAAACTTTCTACACTGCGTGAAAAGAGGAGTTAACGGGCAATTTTGGGCACTAGATTTGCCCGTAAACCTCAAGTTTAGCAGCATATACAGTTAATATACGGTAATATACAGTAATATACAGTTAATATACGGTAATATACAGGTGTGATGGTACAATTCGGGAGTTTACCGGAGTTTGTTGGAAAGTTTAACGGGAGTTTCTTAATATACACATCCGTATTCCATGCTTTTTGCTCAGCTAGTTTGACCAGATAACATCGTCAATAAAGTATAACCTTTGGAGCAGATGAGTGTGTGGGTTCTTTTTTTTTATCACTTTTGAACCCAGCACCTCTACTAAGTGCGTATTGTATTAGTTTTCCTAATGGTCTTTCACCCTGTGTCCTTCCAGACCGACATGATCTCCGCTGCAGAGAAGTCAATCATCTCGTGTTGATGAATAGCCTGAGTGGGCCTTCCACCATTCCAGTGACTATAGACAGTACATGGACATCAAGGGAATTGTAGTCCCAAATATAGTGTACTACAGATGCCATGCTCATCCTGGTATTTGTAGTTTTAGACCTAGTGCCTACAACAGGCCTGCAGTATCGCAATGTTTGCTTGTCAGACTGGCCTTGCAATACTTTTGGTACGTTCATAAACTTACTTTGTGCTAAATGATACAGTGTACACATCAGAAAACAAGCAGAAAGCAACTTGTGCTGTCTGTGCTGCCTATATGTCTGTGCTGCCTATATGTCTGTGCTGCATGTCTGTGCTGCCTATAAGTCTGTGCTGCCTATAAGTCTGTGCTGCCTATATGTCTGTGCTGCCTATAAGTCTGTGCTGCCTATATGTCTGCCTATATGTCTGTGCTGCCTATATGTCTGTGCTGCCTATATGTCTGCCTATATGTCTGTGCTGCCTATATGTCTGTGCTGCCTATATGTCTGTGCTGCCTATATGTCTGCCTATATGTCTGTGCTGCCTATATGTCTGCCTATATGTCTGTGCTGCCTATATGTCTGTGCTGCCTATATGTCTGCCTATATGTCTGTGCTGCCTATATGTCTGTGCTGCCTATATGTCTGCCTATATGTCTGTGCTGCCTATATGTCTGTGCTGCCTATATGTCTGTGCTGCCTATATGTCTGTGCTGCCTATATGTCTGTGCTGCCTATATGTCTGTGCTGCCTATATGTCTGTGCTGCCTATATGTCTGTGCTGCCTATATGTCTGTGCTGCCTATATGTCTCTGCTGCCTATATGTCTGTGCTGCCTATATGTCTGTGTTGCCTATATGTCTGTGCTGCCTATATGTCTGTGCTGCCTATATGTCTGTGCTGCCTATATGTATGTGCTGCCTATATGTCTGTGCTGCCTATATGTCTGTGCTGCCTATATGTCTGTGCTGCCTATATGTCTGTGCTGCCTATATGTCTGTGCTGCCTATATGTCTCTGCTGTCTGTGCTGCCTATATGTCTGCGCTGCCTATATGTCTGCCTATATGTCTGCCTATATGTCTGCTGCCTATATGTCTGTTGTGCTGCCTATATGTCTGTGCTGTCTGTGCTGCCTATATGTCTGTGCTGCCTATATGTCTGTGCTGCCTATATGTCTGTGCTGTCTGTGCTGCCTATATGTCTGTGCTGCCTATATGTCTGTGCTGCCTATATGTCTGTGCTGCTTATATGTCTGTGCCGCCTATATGTCTGTGCTGCCTATATGTCTGTGCTGCCTATATGTCTGCCTATATGTCTGTGCTGCCTATATGTCTGTGCTGCCTATATGTCTGTGCTGCCTATATGTCTGTGCTGCCTATATGTCTGCGCTGCCTATATGTCTGTGCTGCCTATATGTCTGTGCTGCCTATATGTCTGCCTATATGTCTGCGCTGCCTATATGTCTGTGCTGCCTATATGTCTGCCTATATGTCTGTGCTGCCTATATGTCTGTGCTGCCTATATGTCTGTGCTGCCTATATGTCTGTGCTGCCTATAATGTCTGTGCTGCCTATATGTCTGCCTATATGTCTGCCTATATGTCTGTGCTGCCTATATGTCTGTGCTGCCTATATGTCTGCGCTGCCTATATGTCTGTGCTGCCTATATGTCTGCCTATATGTCTGTGCTGCCTATATGTCTGCCTATATGTCTGTGCTGCCTATATGTCTGTGCTGCCTATATGTCTGCGCTGCCTATATGTCTGTGCTGCCTATATGTCTGCCTATATGTCTGTGCTGCCTATATGTCTGCCTATATGTCTGTGCTGCCTATATGTCTGTGCTGCCTATATGTCTGTGCTGCCTATATGTCTGTGCTGCCTATATGTCTGCCTATATGTCTGTGCTGCCTATATGTCTGCCTATATGTCTGTGCTGCCTATATGTCTGTGCTGCCTATATGTCTGTGCTGCCTATATGTCTGTGCTGCCTATATGTCTGCCTATATGTCTGTGCTGCCTATATGTCTGCCTATATGTCTGTGCTGCCTATATGTCTGTGCTGCCTATATGTCTGTGCTGCTTACAGCAGTGGTTCCCAAAAGGTTTCATGTCAAGGACCTCCAAAATGAATGGGTTAACACTTTGAGGGCATACTACGCGTTACCCGCATTTTAATCAAATATTCTACGCTGCCGAGATTGTTTTATTACCTTTAGATCAAACGCTGAAGTATTTGGGCTTTTGATCGGCGAAAATCCGCCGAAAATATAGGCTCCTCCGTGGGTTATTTACAATCGCACCACCCGCCATCTTGGTACGCAACAAGACGGGTGCATAAGACCCACTTCCATGAGGCCGTGTCTTCCGTTCACTTGTATTGGACTCAATTTCCCAGAAGCCCTAGCAGCCCAGCGCATGGGTCGATTTCCGGTTTCGACATCATAACATGAAGGTCTCATCTCCAGGTCCGCGCAAAGCCGGAGTTTCTTTTTAATTATTAAAATACAGCGAATTAAACGCATTAAACAAATAGCGGGAATGTCGTACTACGCAGCGCGGGAACACTGGAGTAAACAATTAGCGGCCGTCAAACTGTTTTAAAGTCCCAGCCCTAAAACAAAAGATATGTAGACAACATGGCCATACAGTATGGTCAGATATAGTGTGTACTGTACGCCGCAGCAGGGTCCTAACATCATGGTCCTGTGAGATTGAGTCACCGTTGAAGTGCATCTCATCTGCTGCTTGTTATATAGTCACATACGGTAGACGGTACGCACGTAGCCTGTACTGTATTGTGTACTGTACGTAGTATACTGTACACATGGATGTATCATTCTCCTCATCACATCACTTCAATGTCCGGCCTTGTCCAGCTCACTTACTGTCATGTCGTCGTGACTCACGATGTCCTCTGGGTCTGTATGTACTGCATGACTCTGTGACCCCTACACTTCGACATACCCTGGCTGGCTGGCTGGCTGGATGGCTGGCTGGCTGGCAGGCTGGCTGGCTGGCTGGCTGGCTGGCTGATGAGGTCAGATCAACATATGGAATGTCAGAACAGGTCAGCTCCATAATATGGAGATCTAAGGGTGGCAGCGGGGGAAGTGTCTTGATTGTACAGGGTTTGTACGGGCCTGTTGAGAACTCTACTTTTCGCCGGCTGCCGGGGGCGGCTGCACTAATAACTTTGGGGCGGGCCTATAACTCTATAGAGTTTAAATGGTATCAGTCAAAAGGGAGACATCGAAGAGGGAGGATGGATGGGGAAGGATCAACATATGGCATGTCAGAAAGGGTCAGCTCCATATATGGAGCTGTAAGGGTTTGAGGTAAAATATTCCTAAAAAAAGAGAAATTAAGTGACATCAGGGATCTCCATATAAGGAAATATAAGGAGAACAGACAAACAGAAGGACGGACGGACGGACGGACGGACGGACACAATGGTCATTGCATCGGGTGGGGCGGATGTACTCCCAGCCTGCGTGGTTCCCGACTCGCATCGCTCTCGAGAAGTTCTGAGCAAATCACGGTCATTTTAAGGGGAATGCTTCGTGTTAACATTACGCCAACTTTTCAGTTCCCCACTAGGCCAACACCTGCTACCCAGCGTCCATGCCTTATTCAGGCATGGATGGTGACGTCACCCCACATCACACAGTGATCTTTATGTAACGAACGCTGCGGAGCGCTGAACGCATTCACGCGACAGACGAGGCCAGCGTCACCCTGCACCGCGTGCCATAAGCCAGAGGACATAGATTTACACAAGGAGCTCTGAACGGCAACAAAGCCCCCAAAGCATAATATTGTAACCAGACATGGCCTGGCAAGAGACATCGCTGGACACGGCCCGACAGCAACACACGTTTCACCTCAGGACCGTCCGGAGGGACCGCTACGGACCTCCGCTCCGCGGTGGTCCTCGCCCTCCCATCGCCTCGTACCACGAGCTGAGTGAAGACGACGAGGAGGAGGAGCACTACTGGTCGGACCCCGAGCTAGAGCTCCTGGTCCTCCGGATCTACCCCTGCGCCAGGGATCCAGAAGAAAGCTACCCCTGTACCAGGGATCCAGAAGAAAGCTACCCCTGTGCCAGGGATCCAGAAGAAAGCTACCCCTGTGCCAGGGATCCAGAAGAAAGCTACCCCTGTGCGAGGGATCGAGAAGAAAGCTACCCCTGTGTCAGGGATTCTGAAGAGGAGATCTACCCCTGCGCCAGGGATCCAGAACAAATCTACCCCTGTGCCAGGGATTCTGAAGAAATCTACCCCTGTGCCAGGGATTCTGAAGAAATCTACCCCTGTGCCAGGGATTCTGAAGAAATCTACCCCTGTGGCAGGGATTCTGAAGAAATCTACCCCTGTGCCAGGGATCCAGAAGAGGAGATCTACCCCCGTGCCAGGGATCCAGAAGGACATATCTACTCCTATGCCAGGGATCCAGAAGAAGAGGACTACTCCTATGCCATGGATCCAGAGGAAAGGAGCTACTCCTGTGCCAGGGATCCAGAGGAAGGGATATACCCCCTTGATAGAGATTCAGACGAAGGGATCTACTCCCTCGACAGGGATTCAGATGAAGGGACCTATCCCCTCGACAGGGATTCAGACGAAGGGACCTATCCCCTCGACAGGGATTCAGACGAAGCAATATACTCCTGTGCCAGCGATCGAGAGGAAGCAATCTACTCCTGTACCGGGGATCCAGACCAAGGGATCTACTCCTATGCCAGGGATCCTGAGGAAGAGATGTGTCTGTGGTCTGCTCAATGTGGGGACGAGGATCACCAGGACAGCAGCAGCAGCAGCTGGCGAGCAGGAGCGACCTCAGGGAGGAAGGTCGACCACTTCAACGACTGGGAGGTTTTGACGTCGGAGAGACGCCACCGCAGCGCAATCGGCTTGGACCGCGGCACGGAAGAGGAGCATGTCCGTTACTCGGACCTATTGGAAGTGTCGCAGTCCGCCACACTCGTCACTCGTCTTTCGCCGGAACTCTGGGAGGCGCCCGGCCTCGGCAGCGGCAGCAGCAGCAGCAGCGGCAGCAGCGAGGTCCCCAAGAGCGGCTGCCGCGGCTATTCAATCCGCCCGGCGCTTCTGTTCTGCCCGATGGAGAACGACGGCAACGTAAGCGACGCGGACGATGAATCCAGCGACACCGCCGGCGACTTTGACTTTGAGCTCGACGACGACGTGGACGCGGCGAGGTTGACGGCGGTGCCGGGCGGCCTCGAGGGTCCGCTGCGGACGTTCGCATTCCTGGAGGCGCGGCTCGACGCGTCCCTGGAGGCGCGGCTGGCGCAGGCCAAGATGGAGCGGAGGCACGCGTCGCTGGAGGCGCAGCTGGCACAGGCCATGGAGCAGCGGCTGGCGCTGGAGCGGCAGCTGGCGGAGGCGCGGGAGCAGCAGCGGCAGCTAGCGGCCGCCAGCCAGGAGAGGATGCATCGGGAGCAGAGGCTGGCGCACCGCCGGCTGGCCGAGGCCCTGGAGGCCATGGAGACCGTCGAGGCGCTCGCCAACTACCTTCCGCACGGCGCGGCGTCCGCGGCACTCGGCGAGGACGGCGAGGACCAGGCCGCTCCCCCGGCCAGCGAGGACACGATCCGCCGACTGCCGCGCGTCACCGTCCGGGACGGAGGAGGAGGCGCGCCGCGCGGCGACGAGTCCTGCCCGATCTGCTGCAGCGAGTACGTCGGGGGAGAGGTGTACACCAGCCTGCCGTGCAAGCACGGCTTCCACAGGCAGTGCGTCGCGCTGTGGCTCCGTAAGTCCGGCACGTGCCCCGTGTGTCGCCACGTCTTGAGCCCGACTGCCGCGGCCGCCGCGCTCCCGGGCACGTCCTCTCGTCATCTTGTTCCTTGATTTCCCCTTTTTTACCCGCTTGACGTCTTGACATTTTTGCTTTAAAATAATAATAAAAAAAATTACCATCATTTTTCTGCACCAGTGCAGCCCCGGTTAGCCGTATCTAAACCGCATGGGCTCTGCATGGGCTTTCCCAGATAGCCCATATAAAAACAACATGGTACCCACAAATTTTGCCCACTTCAAGCCCTCGCGGTACCCAAGTAGCCCACATTTAAATCAGTGGGCTACTTGAATACAGCCCATGTGGGGCCCATGTGGGGCCCATGTGGGTGTGCTGACTGAGATGAGACTCCACAAGTCTCTTTATTGCAATTCTCCCTCATTGGCATTATTGTTTATATTCATTGCACCGAATGATAAATAATACATGTTTTAAAAGGGGTTACAGATGAGACTATATAAAGATTTATGTCAATGAAACAATAGAAACAAAGCCATGTTGTGAGCTTGTAAATCTACCATTTTCTTAACTTTTCTTAAAAAGTATTTTAAAATGTATATACTAAATATTTGTTCTTTATTTTTTTATTTTTTTTTTGTTTTGTTTTTTGTGTTTTTTGTTTTTTGTGGTTTCTGGGGAATTATATAATTAGCCCTTCCCTAAGTCCCTCCCCAACCCATCCAATAGGCATGTTGGCAGCGAAGAAAGCTTGACCTGCATAGCAACCGTTGCTAAACTATTGGGATTGGCATTGACAATCACTTTTTGGGGTGGGATTTAGTGAAGTGCTAATTATCAGGTTGGGAGGCATTCCATACTCCAGCCATTTTATCTATGAGCCACTCTGGTGTGAGTCGTTCAACGATCAGAATCGTAACCCCCCCCCACCCTCGAGTTGCTCACGGGACGGCCGTGGGACCGGCCCGACACATGTTCTAAACCAGTGGTTCCCAAAGTGGGGACCCCCACGGGTACTTGAGGGAGTTCCAGGGGGTCCCCAGCTAAATGATAGTTTGGAACCAAATGGGCCCTTGTGGGTCTGTAAATTAACATTGATTTTACAATTAAATTGGGGGTCCCAGAGATAGAAATGCCATTTAATGGGGGTCCGTAGACTAATGCATGTCAAACTGGGTGTCCTTGAAATAAAACGGGTTGAGAATCACTGCTAGAGCCGTAAAAATCTTCTCTTATGGGGGGGGGGGGGGGGGGGGGGGGGGGGGGGGTCCGTGGGCAAAAAAAAAACAATTTGGGGGTCCTTGGCATGAAAAAGTCTGGGACCCAGTTTTCTAAACACACAACTCGCGACTAAGAGAAAGACTACAACAACTCTACTACGAGACAGAAAGACTACAACAACTCTACTACGAGACAGAAAGACTATACAACAACTCTACTACGAGACAGAAAGACTATACAACAACTCTACTACGAGACAGAAAGACTACAACAACTCTACTACGAGACAGAAAGACTACAACAACTCTACTACGAGACAGAAAGACTATACAACAACTCTACTACGAGACAGGCGTGACGTGAATGAGAGAAAACCTATAGAAAAACGAAACATAAATAAATGACAATTAATGTCATGAAACCTCTTAAGATTTATTCAAGGACCACCGTGACCCTGAGAGTGTACAAATGGACCCTTCCGCTAAACACGGAACCCACAGTGTTGACACCATGTCAACAAAATCTGTCTCTGGGAGTCGCGAGAGGCCCTTCTATCGCTCTTCTGTCTCTGGGAGTCGCGAGAGGCCCTATCGCTCTTCTGTCTTTGGGAGTCGCGAGAGGCCCTTCTATCGCTCTTCTGTCTTTGGGAGTCGCGAGAGGCCCTTCTATCGCTCTTCTGTCTCTGGGAGTCGCGAGAGGCCCTTTCTATCGCTCTTCTGTCTTTGGGAGTCGCGAGAGGCCCTTCTATCGCTCTTCTGTCTTTGGGAGTCGCGAGAGGCCTTTCTATCGCTCTTCTGTCTTTGGGAGTCGCGAGAGGCCCTTCTATCGCTCTTCTGTCTCTGGGAGTCGCGAGAGGCCCTTCTATCGCTCTTCTGTCTCTGGGAGTCGCGAGAGGCCCTTCTATCGCTCTTCTGTCTCTGGGAGTCGCCCTTCTATCGCTCTGCTGTCTCTGGGAGTCGCGAGAGGCCCTTCTATCGCTCTTCTGTCTTTGGGAGTCGCGAGAGGCCCTTCTATCGCTCTTCTGTCTTTGGGAGTCGCGAGAGGCCCTTCTATCGCTCTTCTGTCTCTGGGAGTCGTGAGAGGCCCTTCTATCGCTCTTCTGTCTCTGGGAGTCGCGAGAGGCCCTTCTATCGCTCTTCTGTCTCTGGGAGTCGTGAGAGGCCCTTCTATCGCTCTTCTGTCTCTGGGAGTCGCGAGAGGCCCTTCTATAGCTCTTCTGTCTTTGGGAGTCGCGAGAGGCCCTTCTATCGCTCTTCTGTCTTTGGGAGTCGCGAGAGGCCCTTCTATAGCTCTTCTGTCTTTGGGAGTCGCGAGAGGCCCTTCTATCGCTCTTCTGTCTTTGGGAGTCGCGAGAGGCCCTTCTATCGCTCTTCTGTCTTCGGGAGTCGCGAGAGGCCCTTCTATCGCTCTTCTGTCTTTGGGAGTCGCGAGAGGCCCTTCTATCGCTCTTCTGTCTTTGGGAGTCGCGAGAGGCCCTTCTATCGCTCTTCTGTCTTCGGGAGTCGCAAGAGGCCCTTCTATCGCTCTTCTGTCTCTGGGAGTCGTGAGAGGCCCTTCGATCGCTCTTCTGTCTTCGGGAGTCGCGAGAGGCCCTTCTATCGCTCTTCTGTCTCTGGGAGTCGCGAGAGGCCCTTCTATCGCTCTTCTGTCTCTGGGAGTCGCGAGAGGCCCTTCTATCGCTCTTCTGTCTCTGGGAGTCGCGAGAGGCCCTTCTATCGCTCTTCTGTCTTTGGGAGTCGCGAGAGGCCCTTCTATCGCTCTTCTGTCTTTGGGAGTCGCGAGAGGCCCTTCTATCGCTCTTCTGTCTCTGGGAGTCGCGAGAGGCCCTTCTATCGCTCTTCTGTCTCTGGGAGTCGCGAGAGGCTCTTCTGTCTCTGGGAGTCTCGAGAGGCCCTTCTATCGCTCTTCTGTCTCTGGGAGTCGCGAGAGGCCCTTCTATCGCTCTTCTGTCTTTGGGAGTCGCGAGAGGCCCTTCTATCGCTCTTCTGTCTTTGGGAGTCGCGAGAGGCCCTTCTATCGCTCTTCTGTCTCTGGGAGTCGCGAGAGGCCCTTCTATCGCTCTTCTGTCTCTGGGAGTCGCGAGAGGCCCTTCTATCGCTCTTCTGTCTCTGGGAGTCGCGAGAGGCCCTTCTATCGCTCTTCTGTCTCTGGGAGTCGCGAGAGGCTCTTCTGTCTCTGGGAGTCTCGAGAGGCCCTTCTATCGCTCTTCTGTCTCTGGGAGTCGCGAGAGGCTCTTCTGTCTCTGGGAGTCGCGAGAGGCCCTTCTATCGCTCTTCTGTCTCTGGGAGTCGCGAGAGGCCCTTCTATCGCTCTTCTGTCTCTGGGAGTCGCGAGAGGCTCTTCTGTCTCTGGGAGTCTCGAGAGGCCCTTCTATCGCTCTTCTGTCTTTGGGGGTCTCCAGAGGCCCTTCTATCGCTCTTCTGTCTCTGGGAGTCGCGAGAGGCCCTTCTATCGCTCTTCTGTCTTTGGGAGTCGCGAGAGGCCCTTCTATCGCTCTTCTGTCTCTGGGAGTCGCGAGAGGCCCTTCTATCGCTCTTCTGTCTTTGGGAGTCGCGAGAGGCCCTTCTATCGCTCTTATCTACCAGATTGAATACAAAACAAATTTACACCCGTGTGAAGTGAGGGCCGCTCTTATAATTATACGTCATTATACATCATCTCATGAACAACAGAACTTAGGTGATTGTTTAGCCGATTTGCTCGTCGACATATATGACATAATTTTCCCTTCATTGTCAATGGCATTTAATGTTTGTGTTGCCAAATTTGACTAATGAATTTCTCCTTTCATTGTCAATGGAAAATATGAGACGCGTGTGGACAAAAGCTGTCTATAGGAGGGGCCTAGCACTTGTGTGAAGTGAGGGGCGCTCTTATCATCATACCTCATCATACATCACCAGTGGTGGAAAGTAACTAAGTACATTTACTTAAGTACTGTACTTAAGTACAATTTTGAGGTATTTGTACTTTACTTGAGTATTTCCAATTTCCAGTACTTTTACTCCTGTCTACTCCACTACATCTCGGAGACAACATTTGTACTTTTACTTGTACTTTAGTTACTTTGGCGATTTTAACATACATTAACCACTTCAACCCTATACATTTCCGCCATTTGAAAATAGCCGATCTACAAGCTCACAATGCGTCGTGATTTGTGAGCTTATAATCTGCTATTTTGATGCCGATACTTTTGTACTTTTACTCAAGTAAATGTTCAATTCCGTACTTTTACTACTACAGTATTGGTACTTTTACTTAAGTAAAACAATTGAGTACTTTTTCCACCACTGTACATCACATTCCGTGCTCAGCCAATCAAATCGTCACATTCCGTGGTACACACAAAGCTGGACATAGCGCCCAATCACAATCTTCCCTTCTTTAGTTATATCAGCAATTGGATATAGGGGCTCTCATCATCGAACATCATCGATCGCATTCCGGCCAATCACTTGACACGGACACGCACGCACGCACACACACACACCTGCACGCACGCACGCACGCACGCACGCACGCACGCACGCACGCACGCACGCACGCACAGTTTAGGACATGTCATTATTACAACAAAATAACAACAAACGTTTAGTTGACCTCAGGCTCAATCAGACCAACAATTCGACGACCCCTATTCACAGCCACCAGTCGCCGAGTGGTCGCTCTTGCACAGCTGCACTGGCCACTGGCCTCTAAAACTCTGCACTGGCCTCTAAAACTCTGCACTGGCCACTGGCCTCTAAAACTCTGCACTGGCCACTGGCCTCTAAAACTCTGCACTGGCCACTGGCCTCTAAAACTCTGCACTGGCCACTGCATGGCCTCTAAAACTCTGCACTGGCCACTGGCCTCTAAAACTCTGCACTGGCCACTGGCCTCTAAAACTCTGCACTGGCCACTGGCCTCTAAAACTCTGCACTGGCCACTGGCCTCTAAGGCCCAGGCCACACGTATATGGGTCTTATGCAAAACGCACATTTCTCTGTGCGTTTGGGCCTTTCAGCCACACGCAAACGGCGTTTTCGGCCACTCAAACGGAGGTTTTTTTAAACGGATAAATAAGTGAAGATTTTCGAAAATATCCGGATCAGTGGAGCGGTGTAGTCATGCGAAACGGAGTTTTTGAGAAACGATGATGTCACCGCCACCGCCCACATGCAGCTTGTCAAGCAGAGGTCCTCACAAGTATAGGTAAAAAAAACACTGCCAGCCCAGTCCTCAGCGCAATGGCCCGTTGCGCAAAGAGGTTGAGATTTGACTCGTGCTATATTCAGATAAT
>NW_027637963.1:5000-9293 GCF_951216825.1 Electrona antarctica | reverse complement strand
ATATATATATATATATATATATACATACATATGTACAAACTGTATAGAGCAGGCCCGGCCGGCGCACACAGGGAGGTAGATTAAACACATAAGGAGAGGAGGGGAACGGGGAGGATGATCTGTTAAAGGCGGGGAGTAAAGGGACTTGGGATGCTAGCTGTCGTTTTTCTTTCTCTTTTCCTTTTTTTGGAGGGTGGGGGGTGTAATCAGGGGGGGGCAGGGGGGGGGGGATCTGGTGATTTGCAAGAAGAGAGGGATGCATACTGTAATGAAGAGGGCCTCTGATACACACCATTGCAAAATGACTGACTGGGGAGTTGAGAGAGAGAGAGAGAGACTGAGAGAGAGAGAGAGAGAGAGAGAGATGCCTGTGGAATATGTTTGCATACACGTGCACACAACACGTGCACGCACACGCATTATGGTGAGCTGTACAGTCTGATCTGATTGCTATTTCAATGGTGGTCCACCAGTCAAGCGGTGGCCTAATATTATCAGATGAATTCAATTAATATAATCTCATTTCCTCTAAAGTGCAGTTCCCCTAATTAAGTATGGGGAGACGCAGGGCGGGGACCACCCACTGGTTAGCAAAGCATGGCAGGCATAGTGTGTGTGTGTGTGTATGTGTGTGTATGTGTGTGTGCGCGTGCGTGCGTGCGTGCGTGCGTGCGTGCGTGCGTGCGTGCGCACACAGTGAGGCAATTGCACACGATTGCATGTTTGTGTGCCTTTGCAAGCGTGTATGCTTTTGTGCAATATACATGTTAATGTGACAATCCTCGCAATGTGCATACACAAACACACGCGCACGCATGCACTCACACACACACACACGCGCGCGCACACACACAGGCACACACGCACACGCGCACACACAGGCACACACGTGCACACACGCAAGCACACATTTCTTTCAGAGTTACATTAATAGGACTGGTACAGATGAAGCAATATCTAGAGGCTGGTGTAATTAGGGCCAATTCAATTGGTCTCTGATACTTCATTATACACCTGCCAACAACACCAGCGATTGATGGCCATATTTTCCTTCTCCATTCCGTTTCCCCGCTCATTAATGGAGTGGAATTAATGAAAATGGCTCTGAGTAGCCTGGCTTACTGCTGGGGGACAGCATTACTGCTGCATGGTCTACGTGTGTTTGTGCACGGGCATAATGTGTGTGTGTGTGCTTGTGCACGATGTGTGTGTGCTTGTGAACTTTTCACCCGAGGGGACGACGACGACTTAATAACGCACATTTTGATGATATAGCAGGCAAACCATCTTGCGAAAACACGCATATTTTATGCGCATGCACTTACACGTACACACACACATGCACGTGCGCACACACACACACACACACACACACACACACACACACACACACACACACACACACACACACACACACACACACACACACACACACACACACACACACACACACACACACAATATACAGCATACTACAGTATGTAATGGAAATCACCATTTCAGATGGACTCACACGCACACACAGACAGATAAATAGACATTGGCCGACCGAGCACGCGCGCAAGAGGCAGAGAGACCGGCTGGCCATATGCACAAACGCACTCCATGCTGTCTAAGTGAAATATTTGTTTTGGAGGCCGGGCCGTATTTAATCTTGTGTGAATGTGCTCTTTTATTTGCCTGCTTCAGATTTACTCCCCCCTCTGCCCCTCTGCTGGCGTAATTGACACACCATTCAGAGGAATGGAAGGAGAAAAGTATGTGCCCCCTGTCCACACTGAGGGAGAGAGGGGGGGGGGAGAGAGAGAGAGAGAGAGAGAGAGAGAGAGATGAGAGGGGGGTTAGAGCAAGAGGAAAAAGAAAGGGGAGGCAAAAAATAAAGGGAAATATGAAATGGAAAGTTTGAGAGTTGTTCAAGAGTTCCTTGTTGGTATGAGTCAGTCAGTGTATTGCATGTGTGCGTGTGTGTGTGTGTGTGTGTGTGTGTGTGTGTGTGTGTGTGTGTGTGTGTGTGTGTGTGTGTGTGTGTGTGTGTGCGTGCGTGCGGTGCGTGTGTGCATGTGTGCGTGTACGTGTGCGTGCGTGTGTGTGCGGTCGTGCATTCTATATGATGCTCATGCAAAGGGAATAGTAGGCTACTGTATGTGCTTGAGAAGAACAGAAAACCGCCAGTCCTCTGGGGTACATGTATCTCTTCCCCTTGAGTCTAGCCATGAAGCAGCCTCTCATATATATATATAGCTGCTATCCGGAAGAAACCTTGTATGTCGAAATTTCTACTTTTTATGTTTCTTTCCAGTGAAGGATTAACCCCCCTGAGGGCCCAATACTGTGTGGTCCAGTTTCTCCGGAGGGCCCCTGAGAGCCAAGGGCCCCTGAGAGCCAAGGGCCCCTGGGCCACGGCCCAACCGGCACCATTTTTCTTTTACATTTAATGTCCTTCATCATACACAAAGTGTCAAGCAAATTTAGTGAAAATATGCCGATCGGCAAGCTGCTATATTCACTATTGCTGAAATATTTTAGTTTCCTGAAAAGGGAAGTTTTTTGGACATGCGAGGTTTTCCACCAGACATGGACGATGTGCTGTCTACTGCAGAGCATCGCTATGCAGCCCTCCGGCATGCTGGGGAATTTCTGGGAGATCTCATTCTCATTCTCTCTCTCTCTCTCTCTCTCTCTCTCTGCATTCAACGTGCCTCCAACCTTCTTTTATTTAATTTTTTTGCACATTCCCGCTGTTTTCCGTCAATCCTCCTCTCATCCGTATTGAATTGGACGCTTGTGATCTAAAGCGGTCGGCCATTTATTGGTGTTTGGAAAAGGCGGCGTTTCACAGAAGCGGTACAGCGCCCGTGTTATTGAATACTTTGTTAGTCGAACATGTAAACAGCGGGAGGTGCAGTAAAGCACTTGGGCTAAAAGTCCTGGGGAATTGTTGTTTCCATTGTGGTTGTATGTATTAAAGGAGAATTCCATGCTAGAAGGCTTTCTTACCTTTCTTTGTAGTCGTTATGTCCTGAGGTCCAGGTGTTTTTTGGGGCAAAAACTCCTTATTGGCTATTTCCCCTACCATAAGCCCTCAATGAATTGCATTGAATGGGAATTGAATGGGGCTATGGGGTGTTGTGCTAATTTGCTTATTTCCATCGAAATAAGTAGTAAAGTGTGCCGCTTGGGATATTATTTACATTATGAAGAGAGGATATATACAAAAAAATAATAATTTTGAGCGATGGAAATAAGCGAATTAGCACAACACCCCATAGCCCCATTCAATTCAATGCAATTCATTTAGGGCTTATGGTAGGGGAAATAGCCAATACGGAGCTTTTCCACAAAATAACACCTGGACCTCTTTGGTGGGGACGTAACAACTACAAAGAAAGGTAAGAAAGCCATTTAGTATGGAATTCTCCTTTAAATTCATCAACGGAGTATGGAATATTAACACTACACGCCATCAACATATACAGAGGAGGATGAGTGTATCTCCTCATTCATTCACTCACCATTTCAAGGGGATTTCACATGTATCTCCACTTGTAGTTTTCACATGTATCTCCACTTGTAGTTTTCACATGTATCTCCACTTGTAGTTTTCTGACATGCTTTTTCAGGCCAGTTTTGAAAGAAACCTTTGATTCACATCCTTTAATGGACGATGAAAAGGGCAACTTTGTCATGTCTTAATGTAAAACCACTGTATTGTGAGAACACGTGGATGTCATGGTCGCAACACATGCATTCTGATATGTGGCGAGGAGAGAAAAAAACGAAAAACGAAAAATGCTGATGTATGTGCAGGGCTTGAGGAGATTTTATACTGTGCAGGCCTGCAATAGAGGGTTTGTCAGAGTTTCACACTTCCTCCTAGCGACAGAACAATATACCGAATATTTATTAACAGCCAATACGATCGGAGCTTGTGGTGGACTGAACACCCCCACCCCTCCTCTCTGGCCTTCGCTGCACTCCCCCCCCCCCCCTTCCCTCTCCCACATACACATGACTGAGCTCTACTAATCAATAGCAGGGGCTGTGCGGGTTGCCAGATCAGATTGGTGGCCTGCGTGCGGGTTGCCAGAGTCAGGGATTTTATGCCCTTTTATGGGGAAAAGTGCTGAGTCGGCCCAGTCGGTCCTACGACCAGTGGAGCTGTTATCAGATTACACACACACACAGACATATTCTCCGCGGGGCAGGGTGGGGCGGGGTGGGGTGGGGGTCTTGGCACTCTCCCCCCGTGATGGGGGAGAGGGGATGGATTGCCTGTCGCTGTCTATAGCCCCA
>NW_027637964.1:635000-682500 GCF_951216825.1 Electrona antarctica | reverse complement strand
GTCAAATATAAATGCTTCCGTTGTACAGTCTGGAGCAACGGAAGCTCTGATCATGAGTCAAATATAAATGCTTCCATCATACAGTCTGGAGCAACGGAAGCTCTGATCATGAGTAAAATATAATTGCTTCCGTCATACAGTCTGGAGCAACGGCAGCTCTGATCATGAGTCAAATATAAATGCTTCCGTCGTACAGTCTGGAGCAACGGAAGCTCTGATCATGAGTCAAATTTAAATGTTTCCGTTGTACAGTCTGGAGCAACGGAAGCTCTGATCATGAGTCAAATATAAATGCTTCCGTCATACGGTTTGTACAGAGTGTACATTTG
This sequence comes from Electrona antarctica, assembly GCF_951216825.1. Taxonomy (NCBI): domain Eukaryota; kingdom Metazoa; phylum Chordata; class Actinopteri; order Myctophiformes; family Myctophidae; genus Electrona; species Electrona antarctica. Next base: position 682,171 of record NW_027637964.1, on the reverse strand, counting down.
TACACTATCAGAGTTAAATTAACAATGATTTTACAAAAATAAATCGGGGGGTCCAGAGATATAAATGAAGGTTGGTGAGGGGTCCGTTAAAACGACCGGATTAAGGTTGGTGAGGGGTGCGTTAAAACGACCGGATTAAGGTTGGTGAGGGGTGCGTTAAAACGACCAGATTAAGGTTGGTGAGGGGTGCGTTAAAACGACCGGATTAAGGTTGGTGAGGGGTGCGTTAAAACGACCGGATTAAGGTTGGTGAGGGGTGCGTTAAAACGACCGGATTAAGGTTGGTGAGGGGTGCGTTAAAACGACCGGATTAAGGTTGGTGAGGGGTGTGTTAAAACGACCGGATTAAGGTTGGTGAGGGGTGCGTTAAAACGACCGGATTAAGGTTGGTGAGGGGTCCGTTAAGACGACCGGATTAAGGTTGGTGAGGGGTGCGTTAAAACGACCGGATTAAGGTTGGTGAGGGGTGCGTTAAAACGACCGGATTAAGGTTGGTGAGGGGTGCGTTAAAACGACCGGATTAAGGTTGGTGAGGGGTGTTAAAACGACCAGATTAAGGTTGGTGAGGGGTGTGTTAAAACGACCGGATTAAGGTTGGTGAGGGGTGCGTTAAAACGACCGGATTAAGGTTGGTGAGGGGTGCGTTAAGACGACCAGATTAAGGTTGGTGAGGGGTGCGTTAAAACGACCGGATTAAGGTTGGCGAGGGGTGCGTTAAAACGACCGGATTAAGGTTGATGAGGGGTGCGTTAAAACGACCAGATTAAGGTTGGTGAGGGGTGCGTTAAAACGACCAGATTAAGGTTGGTGAGGGGTGTGTTAAAACGACCGGATTAAGGTTGGTGAGGGGTGCGTTAAAACGACCGGATTAAGGTTGGTGAGGGGTGCGTTAAAACGACCAGATTAAGGTTGGTGAGGGGTGCGTTAAAACGACCAGATTAAGGTTGGTGAGGGGTGCGTTAAAACGACCGGATTAAGGTTGGCGAGGGGTGCGTTAAAACGACCGGATTAAGGTTGATGAGGGGTGCGTTAAAACGACCAGATTAAGGTTGGTGAGGGGTGCGTTAAAACGACCAGATTAAGGTTGGTGAGGGGTGCGTTAAAACGACCGGATTAAGGTTGGTGAGGGGTGCGTTAAGACGACCGGATAAAGGTTGGTGAGGGGTGCGTTAAAACGACCGGATTAAGCTTGGTGAGGGGTGCGTTAAAACGACCGGATTAAGGTTGGTGAGGGGTGCGTTAAAACGACCAGATTAAGGTTGGTGAGGGGTGCGTTAAAACGATCGGATTAAGGTTGGTGAGGGGTGTGTTAAAACGACCAGATTAAGGTTGGTGAGGGGTGCGTTAAAACGACCGGATTAAGGTTGGTGAGGGGTGCGTTAAAACGACCAGATTAAGGTTGGTGAGGGGTGTTAAAACGACCAGATTAAGGTTGGTGAGGGGTGTGTTAAAACGACCGGATTAAGGTTGGTGAGGGGTGCGTTAAAACGACCAGATTAAGGTTGGTGAGGGGTGCGTTAAAACGATCGGATTAAGGTTGGTGAGGGGTGCGTTAAAACGACCGGATTAAGGTTGGTGAGGGGTGTGTTAAAACGACCGGATTAAGGTTGGTGAGGGGTGCGTTAAAACGACCGGATTAAGGTTGGTGAGGGGTGCGTTAAAACGACCGGATTAAGGTTGGTGAGGGGTGCGTTAAAACGACCGGATTAAGGTTGGTGAGGGGTGTTAAAACGACCAGATTAAGGTTGGTGAGGGGTGTGTTAAAACGACCGGATTAAGGTTGGTGAGGGGTGCGTTAAAACGACCGGATTAAGGTTGGCGAGGGGTGCGTTAAAACGACCGGATTAAGGTTGATGAGGGGTGCGTTAAAACGACCAGATTAAGGTTGGTGAGGGGTGCGTTAAAACGACCAGATTAAGGTTGGTGAGGGGTGCGTTAAAACGACCGGATTAAGGTTGGTGAGGGGTGCGTTAAGACGACCAGATAAAGGTTGGTGAGGGGTGCGTTAAAACGACCGGATTAAGCTTGGTGAGGGGTGCGTTAAAACGACCGGATTAAGGTTGGTGAGGGGTGCGTTAAAACGACCAGATTAAGGTTGGTGAGGGGTGCGTTAAAACGATCGGATTAAGGTTGGTGAGGGGTGCGTTAAAACGACCGGATTAAGGTTGGTGAGGGGTGTGTTAAAACGACCGGATTAAGGTTGGTGAGGGGTGCGTTAAAACGACCGGATTAAGGTTGGTGAGGGGTGCGTTAAAACGACCGGATTAAGGTTGGTGAGGGGTGCGTTAAAACGACCGGATTAAGGTTGGTGAGGGGTGTGTTAAAACGACCAGATTAAGGTTGGTGAGGGGTGCGTTAAAACGACCGGATTAAGGTTGGTGAGGGGTGCGTTAAAACGACCAGATTAAGGTTGGTGAGGGGTGTTAAAACGACCAGATTAAGGTTGGTGAGGGGTGTGTTAAAACGACCGGATTAAGGTTGGTGAGGGGTGCGTTAAAACGACCAGATTAAGGTTGGTGAGGGGTGCGTTAAAACGATCGGATTAAGGTTGGTGAGGGGTGCGTTAAAACGACCGGATTAAGGTTGGTGAGGGGTGTGTTAAAACGACCGGATTAAGGTTGGTGAGGGGTGCGTTAAAACGACCGGATTAAGGTTGGTGAGGGGTGCGTTAAAACGACCGGATTAAGGTTGGTGAGGGGTGCGTTAAAACGACCGGATTAAGGTTGGTGAGGGGTGTTAAAACGACCAGATTAAGGTTGGTGAGGGGTGTGTTAAAACGACCGGATTAAGGTTGGTGAGGGGTGCGTTAAAACGACCGGATTAAGGTTGGCGAGGGGTGCGTTAAAACGACCGGATTAAGGTTGATGAGGGGTGCGTTAAAACGACCAGATTAAGGTTGGTGAGGGGTGCGTTAAAACGACCAGATTAAGGTTGGTGAGGGGTGCGTTAAAACGACCGGATTAAGGTTGGTGAGGGGTGCGTTAAGACGACCAGATAAAGGTTGGTGAGGGGTGCGTTAAAACGACCGGATTAAGCTTGGTGAGGGGTGCGTTAAAACGACCGGATTAAGGTTGGTGAGGGGTGCGTTAAAACGACCAGATTAAGGTTGGTGAGGGGTGCGTTAAAACGATCGGATTAAGGTTGGTGAGGGGTGCGTTAAAACGACCGGATTAAGGTTGGTGAGGGGTGTGTTAAAACGACCGGATTAAGGTTGGTGAGGGGTGCGTTAAAACGACCGGATTAAGGTTGGTGAGGGGTGCGTTAAAACGACCGGATTAAGGTTGGTGAGGGGTGCGTTAAAACGACCGGATTAAGGTTGGTGAGGGGTGTTAAAACGACCAGATTAAGGTTGGTGAGGGGTGTGTTAAAACGACCGGATTAAGGTTGGTGAGGGGTGCGTTAAAACGACCGGATTAAGGTTGGTGAGGGGTGCGTTAAAACGACCAGATTAAGGTTGGTGAGGGGTGCGTTAAAACGACCAGATTAAGGTTGGTGAGGGGTGCGTTAAAACGATCGGATTAAGGTTGGTGAGGGGTGCGTTAAAACGACCGGATTAAGGTTGGTGAGGGGTGTGTTAAAACGACCGGATTAAGGTTGGTGAGGGGTGCGTTAAAACGACCGGATTAAGGTTGGTGAGGGGTGCGTTAAAACGACCGGATTAAGGTTGGTGAGGGGTGCGTTAAAACGACCGGATTAAGGTTGGTGAGGGGTGTTAAAACGACCAGATTAAGGTTGGTGAGGGGTGCGTTAAAACGACCGGATTAAGGTTGGTGAGGGGTGCGTTAAAACGACCGGATTAAGGTTGGTGAGGGGTGCGTTAAGACGACCGGATTAAGGTTGGCGAGGGGTGCGTTAAAACGACCGGATTAAGGTTGGCGAGGGGTGCGTTAAAACGACCGGATTAAGGTTGATGAGGGGTGCGTTAAAACGACCAGATTAAGGTTGGTGAGGGGTGCGTTAAAACGACCAGATTAAGGTTGGTGAGGGGTGTGTTAAAACGACCGGATTAAGGTTGGTGAGGGGTGCGTTAAAACGACCGGATTAAGGTTGGTGAGGGGTGCGTTAAAACGACCAGATTAAGGTTGGTGAGGGGTGCGTTAAAACGACCAGATTAAGGTTGGTGAGGGGTGCGTTAAAACGACCGGATTAAGGTTGGCGAGGGGTGCGTTAAAACGACCGGATTAAGGTTGATGAGGGGTGCGTTAAAACGACCAGATTAAGGTTGGTGAGGGGTGCGTTAAAACGACCAGATTAAGGTTGGTGAGGGGTGCGTTAAAACGACCGGATTAAGGTTGGTGAGGGGTGCGTTAAGACGACCGGATAAAGGTTGGTGAGGGGTGCGTTAAAACGACCGGATTAAGCTTGGTGAGGGGTGCGTTAAAACGACCGGATTAAGGTTGGTGAGGGGTGCGTTAAAACGACCAGATTAAGGTTGGTGAGGGGTGCGTTAAAACGATCGGATTAAGGTTGGTGAGGGGTGCGTTAAAACGACCGGATTAAGGTTGGTGAGGGGTGTGTTAAAACGACCGGATTAAGGTTGGTGAGGGGTGCGTTAAAACGACCGGATTAAGGTTGGTGAGGGGTCCGTTAAAACGACCGGATTAAGGTTGGTGAGGGGTGCGTTAAAACGACCGGATTAAGGTTGGTGAGGGGTGCGTTAAAACGACCGGATTAAGGTTGGTGAGGGGTGTTAAAACGACCAGATTAAGGTTGGTGAGGGGTGTGTTAAAACGACCGGATTAAGGTTGGTGAGGGGTGCGTTAAAACGACCGGATTAAGGTTGGTGAGGGGTGCGTTAAAACGACCAGATTAAGGTTGGTGAGGGGTGCGTTAAAACGACCGGATTAAGGTTGGCGAGGGGTGCGTTAAAACGACCGGATTAAGGTTGATGAGGGGTGCGTTAAAACGACCAGATTAAGGTTGGTGAGGGGTGCGTTAAAAGGACCAGATTAAGGTTGGTGAGGGGTGTGTTAAGACGACCGGATTAAGGTTGGTGAGGGGTGCGTTAAAACGACCAGATTAAGGTTGGTGAGGGGTGCGTTAAAACGACCAGATTAAGGTTGGTGAGGGGTGCGTTAAAACGACCAGATTAAGGTTGGTGAGGGGTGCGTTAAAACGACCGGATTAAGGTTGGTGAGGGGTGCGTTAAAACGACCGGATTAAGGTTGGTGAGGGGTGTGTTAAAACGACCAGATTAAGGTTGGTGAGGGGTGCGTTAAAACGACCAGATTAAGGTTGGTGAGGGGTGCGTTAAGACGACCAGATTAAGGTTGGTGAGGGGTGCGTTAAAAGGACCAGATTAAGGTTGGTGAGGGGTGCGTTAAAACGACCAGATTAAGGTTGGTGAGGGGTGCGTTAAAACGACCAGATTAAGGTTGGTGAGGGGTGCGTTAAAACGACCAGATTAAGGTTGGTGAGGGGTGCGTTAAAACGACCAGATTAAGGTTGGTGAGGGGTGCGTTAAAACGACCAGATTAAGGTTGGTGAGGGGTGCGTTAAAACGACCGGATTAAGGTTGGTGAGGGGTGTGTTAAAACGACCAGATTAAGGTTGGTGAGGGGTGCGTTAAAACGACCGGATTAAGGTTGGTGAGGGGTGCGTTAAAACGACCAGATTAAGGTTGGTGAGGGGTGCGTTAAAAGGACCAGATTAAGGTTGGTGAGGGGTGCGTTAAAACGACCGGATTAAGGTTGGTGAGGGGTGCGTTAAAAGGACCAGATTAAAGTTGGTGAGGGGTGCGTTAAAACGACCAGATTAAGGTTGGTGAGGGGTGCGTTAAAACGACCGGATTAAGGTTGGTGAGGGGTGCGTTAAGACGACCAGATTAAGGTTGGTGAGGGGTGCGTTAAAACGACCAGATTAAGGTTGGTGAGGAGTGCGTTAAAACGACCAGATTAAGGTTGGTGAGGGGTGCGTTAAAACGACCAGATTAAGGTTGGTGAGGGGTGCGTTAAAACGACCGGATTAAGGTTGGTGAGGGGTGCGTTAAAACGACCGGATTAAAGTTGGTGAGGGGTGTGTTAAAAGGACCTGATTAAGGTTGGTGAGGGGTGCGTTAAAAGGACCAGATTAAGGTTGGTGAGGGGTGCGTTAAAACGACCGGATTAAGGTTGGTGAGGGGTGCGTTAAAACGACCAGATTAAGGTTGGTGAGGGGTGCGTTAAAACGACCGGATTAAGGTTGGTGAGGGGTGCGTTAAAACGACCAGATTAAGGTTGGTGAGGGGTGCGTTAAAACGACCAGATTAAGGTTGGTGAGGGGTGCGTTAAAACGACCGGATTAAGGTTGGTGAGGGGTGCGTTAAAACGACCAGATTAAGGTTGGTGAGGGGTGCGTTAAAACGACCGGATTAAGGTTGGTGAGGGGTGCGTTAAAACGACCGGATTAAGGTTGGTGAGGGGTGCGTTAAAACGACCAGATTAAGGTTGGTGAGGGGTGCGTTAAGACGACCAGATTAAGGTTGGTGAGGGGTGCGTTAAAACGACCAGATTAAGGTTGGTGAGGGGTGCGTTAAAACGACCAGATTAAGGTTGGTGAGGGGTGCGTTAAAACGACCAGATTAAGGTTGGTGAGGGGTGCGTTAAAACGACCGGATTAAGGTTGGTGAGGGGTGCGTTAAAACGACCAGATTAAGGTTGGTGAGGGGTGCGTTAAGACGACCAGATTAAGGTTGGTGAGGGGTGCGTTAAAACGACCAGATTAAGGTTGGTGAGGGGTGCGTTAAAACGACCAGATTAAGGTTGGTGAGGGGTGCGTTAAAAGGACCAGATTAAGGTTGGTGAGGGGTGCGTTAAAAGGACCAGATTAAGGTTGGTGAGGGGTGCGTTAAAAGGACCAGATTAAGGTTGGTGAGGGGTGCGTTAAGGGTTGGGAGAGGGTTAAGGTTAGGTGTAGGTGCGCTGCCCGGTGGGAGGTTAAGGGTTGGGAGAGGGTTAAGGTTAGGTGTAGGTGCGCTGCCCGGTGGGAGGTTAAGGGTTGGGAGAGGGTTAAGGTTAGGTGTAGGTGCGCTGCCCTGTGGGAGGTTAAGGGTTGGGAGAGGGTTAAGGTTAGGTGTAGGTGCGCTGCCCTGTGGGAGGTTAAGGGTTGGGAGAGGGTTAAGGTTAGGTGTAGGTGCGCTGCCCGGTGGGAGGTTAAGGGTTGGGAGAGGGTTAAGGTTAGGTGTAGGTGCGCTGCCCGGTGGGAGGTTAAGGGTTGGGAGAGGGTTAAGGTTAGGTGTAGGTGCGCTGCCCGGTGGGAGGTTAAGGGTTGGGAGAGGGTTAAGGTTAGGTGTAGGTGCGCTGCCCGGTGGGAGGTTAAGGGTTGGGAGAGGGTTAAGGTTAGGTGTAGGTGCGCTGCCCGGTGGGAGGTTAAGGGTTGGGAGAGGGTTAAGGTTAGGTGTAGGTGCGCTGCCCGGTGGGAGGTTAAGGGTTGGGAGAGGGTTAAGGTTAGGTGTAGGTGCGCTGCCCGGTGGGAGGTTAAGGGTTGGGAGAGGGTTAAGGTTAGGTGTAGGTGCGCTGCCCGGTGGGAGGTTAAGGGTTGGGAGAGGGTTAAGGTTAGGTGTAGGTGCGCTGCCCGGTGGGAGGTTAAGGGTTGGGAGAGGGTTAAGGTTAGGTGTAGGTGCGCTGCCCGGTGGGAGGTTAAGGGTTGGGAGAGGGTTAAGGTTAGGTGTAGGTGCGCTGCCCTGTGGGAGGTTAAGGGTTGGGAGAGGGTTAAGGTTAGGTGTAGGTGCGCTGCCCGGTGGGAGGTTAAGGGTTGGGAGAGGGTTAAGGTTAGGTGTAGGTGCGCTGCCCGGTGGGAGGTTACGGTTTGAGATATCAGACCAACGGTATGTCTAACCAAACGCACCCAGAAACGCTGGTTTAGTCGACGAAATCAACCTTACCTTCTCCTCCTTGACGACGGCCCCTCCCCCTCCTCCCCCGCTGCGGGTCGACCTCTCCCCTCCTCCTCCTCCTCTCTCCTTCTCCTCCTTCTTCACGGAGCTGCTCGCCTCCTTCCTCTCTTCCTTGGTCTCCTTCCTGTCCTCCTTGTCCTCCTCCTGCTTCACGGCCGTCTCTGCTGCGTCCGCTGCGCCTCCTTCAGTCTTCACTGAGACTCCTATAGGAGGAGGACCAATGACACCTCCTCATTGGTCAAGTACAAAAACGGCCCTAAGCCCATTGGTCAAGAACAGAAACGGCCCTAAGCCCATTGGTCAAGAACAGAAACGGCCCGTCCGACCGCCCGCCCGCCCGCCCGCCCGCTCTGTTGTGAGCTTGTAGATCTACTATGACATCACAGACTCATTATGCATGATATAAACCAACCTATCACATCACAGACTCATTGTGCATGATATAAACCAACCTATCACATCACAGACTCATTGTGCATTGTACAGAACCCTTGTAACATGGATGATGATTGGTTGTCTGTAACATTGATGTTGATTGGTTGTCTGTAACATTGATGTTGATTGGTTGTCTGTAACATTGATGCTGATTGGTTGTCTGTAACATGGATGCTGATTGGTTGTCTGTAACATTGATGCTGATTGGTTGTCTGTAACATGGATGCTGATTGGGTGTCTGTAACATGGATGCTGATTGGTTGTATGTAACATTGATGTTGATTGGTTGTCTGTAACATTGATGCTGATTGGTTGTCTGTAACATGGATGCTGATTGGTTGTCTGTAACATTGATGTTGATTGGTTGTCTGTAACATTGATGTTGATTGGTTGTCTGTAACATGGATGTTGATTGGTTGTCTGTAACATTGATGCTGATTGGTTGTCTGTAACATGGATGCTGATTGGTTGTCTGTAACATTGATGTTGATTGGTTGTCTGTAACATTGATGCTGATTGGTCGCTCGGTGCGTTTTGTAACATGGATGTGATTGGTTACCGGAGCTGTTGGGCGTGGCCGAGCCGTCGCTCTCCGCCTTGGGGACGGTTTCCGTGGCGACGGGCGGGGCCGGGGGGGAGGCGGTCTCTTCCTTCACGTCCGCCTCTGTGCTGCTCTGTGATTGGAGGACGCCGCTGCCCTTCGCCGCTCGCACCTGTGAGGAGACAGCGGATTGGTTTAGAGGAGACAGGAGCAACACGGATTGGTTTAGAGGAGACAGGAGCAACACGGATTGGTTTAGAGGAGACAGGAGCAACACGGATTGGTTTAGAGGAGACAGGAGCAACACGGATTGGTTTAGAGGAGACAGGAGCAACACGGATTGGTTTAGAGGAGACAGGAGCAACACGGATTGGTTTAGAGGAGACAGGAGCAACACGGATTGGTTTAGAGGAGACAGGAGCAACACGGATTGGTTTAGAGGAGACAGGAGCAACACGGATTGGTTTAGAGGAGACAGGAGCAATTAAAACACCAAAAGGGGTTCCCGCCCAAAATGGGTTAAATGTTTTATAAGACTATCGATTCATCCGCAATAGCTTGTCTTGGAAACGTTGGGGCTTAACGAGACACTGCTGTCTCGTTGAACCCAGCTGGGTGAATAACCTAAATGACCTAATCAACGTCAACACTCACCACGGTAAATGCTCCATATAACTATGAACGCGCTAATGTTAATGTTCACTGTCTGTTAGGGTAGGGTAGGGCCGACCCAGTTAGGGTACGGTAGGACTGACCCAGTTAGGGTACGGTAGGGCCGACCCAGTTAGGGTAAGGTAGGACTGACCCAGTTAGGGTAGGGTAGGACCGACCCAGTTAGGGTAGGGTAGGACCGACCCAGTTAGGGTAGGGTAGGACCGACCCAGTTAGGGTAGGGTAGGGCCGACCCAGTTAGGGTAGGGTAGGACTGACCCAGTTAGGGTAGGGTAGGACCGACCCAGTTAGGGTAGGGTAGGACCGACCCAGTTAGGGTAGGGTAGGACCGACCCAGTTAGGGTAGGGTAGGACCGACCCAGTTAGGGTACGGTAGGGCCGACCCAGTTAGGGTAGGGTAGGACCGACCCAGTTAGGGTAGGGTAGGACCGACCCAGTTAGGGTACGGTAGGGCCTTAATTTTCAGGCCGATGAGAATTCTAGGACAGACAGAAGGACGGACGGTCAGACAGACAGAGGGTCAGACAGACAGGCAGACAGACAGACAGACAGACAGACAGACAGACAGACAGACAGACAGACAGACAGACAGACAGACAGACAGACAGACAGACAGACAGACAGACAGACAGACAGACAGAGGGTCAGACAGACAGAGGGTCAGACAGACAGAGGGTCAGACAGACAGACAGACAGACAGACAGACAGACAGACATAGGGTCAGACAGACAGAGGGTCAGACAGACAGACAGACAGACAGACAGACAGACAGACAGACAGACAGACAGACAGACAGACAGACAGACAGACAGACAGACAGACAGACAGACAGACAGAGGGGCAGACAGACAGACAGAGGGGCAGACAGACAGACAGCCAGAGGGTCAGACAGACAGACAGACAGACAGACAGACAGACAGACAGACAGACAGACAGACAGACAGACAGACAGACAGACAGACAGACAGACAGACAGACAGACAGACAGAGGGTCAGACAGACAGACAGAGGGTCAGACAGACAGACAGAGGGTCAGACAGACAGACAGACAGACAGACAGACAGACAGACAGACAGACAGACAGACAGACAGACAGACAGACAGACAGACAGACAGACAGACAGACAGACGGTCAGACAGACAGAGGGTACAGTCAGACAGACAGACAGACAGACAGACAGACAGACAGACAGACAGACAGACGGTCAGACAGACAGACAGACAGACAGACAGACAGACAGACAGACAGACAGACAGAGGGTCAGACAGACAGAGGGTACAGTCAGACAGACAGACAGACAGACAGACAGAGGGTCAGACAGACAGAGGGTACAGTCAGACAGACAGACAGACAGACAGACAGACAGACAGACAGACAGACAGACAGACAGACAGACAGACAGACAGACAGACAGACAGAGGGTCAGACAGACAGACAGACAGACAGAGGGTCAGACAGACAGACAGACAGACAGACAGACCTGGTGTAGTTCAGACTGAGTCTCTCTCAGCCTCATCTTGAACTTGACGACCTCTCCTTTCATCTGCTGGTTGTGCGTCTGCAGCGTGCTGATCAGGTGACGCATCTCTCTGTTGATTGGTCCTGGCCGAGAGAGAGGGAGGTCAGAGGTCAAATGGATATCGTTTTGCATCTCTGTGACAGGCCTAAACGTTCTCCCCTTCCTCCGCACACACGCACGCACGCACGCACGCACGCACGCACGCACGCACGCACGCACGCACGCACGCACGCACGCACGCACGCACGCACGCACGCACGCACAAGATGAGATGATACAGAAACACCGCGTTGGCACGCCTGCAGGTAACTTTGGTGAGAGACAAATAAATCCTCTCAAATCTCTAATTGACAAACACAGTGTTCAAAGGTGTAATGAAACAAGTGTTCTGCAGTGCTGTCTGGTTTAAAGGTGTAATGAAACCAAACACAGTGTTCTGCAGTGCTGTCTGGTTTAAAGGTGTAATGAAACGGAAATGGTGGACATTTTATTATGAAGTTTCAAACGGTTTCAAGTTGAAACACCGGTCTGAAGTTTCTGAACCAATCAGAGCGTTGCATCCCTTCAGGCGATGGGACGGTAGCTAGGGAGTGTTGCTATGCTATACGCAGCAGCGTGGTGTGTGTTTGTTTACAAATTAAATAGACGGCCAAACTGTACCAGTTTACTGTTATGTGGCTTATTTCTACCCTATAATGTTTTCAGATACATATTTTAGCGTGATGATTAAGTTGAAACCGAGTAATACACTGTCTGGATGTTATCTGGAATGGGAATAAAAACGGAGGATTTATGTAATCAATAGCAGCTGTGCTGCACGGATGCGCACATATGGAGAGGATACGGGTGAGCTTCATTTTTATTGGCTTTTATCGATGTTGGCCTCGACACGTCATCACGCAGCACGTTTTCGTTTTCAGGAAGTAATACAAAAAATATTTTTATGGACTTTTGATATAAAAACACAAAAATGAGAATTTTCCCATTTCTTTGGCATCCATTGTTAGGTATGCTCATATGATGACCACGGAGATGGTCTAAAAGTGTGAAAAACGTATTTTTCATTTCACTACACCTTTAAGCTACTGTAGTCATATTTTGGTTCATCTGTTAGTTGAGTTTCAGTTGAATACGTTTAAGATTTGAGTCAAGATTTAGTCAACTCAAGATTTGAACCCATTTAGACCTCAAAATTTAAAAAAATATCCTCCTTTTGCAAAAATAGCAGACGTACAAGCTCATAGCGCGCCACCGAGTGGCGCTCTATGAGCTTGTAGATCTGCTATTTTTCAATAGCTAAATTATAACATAATGTTTAAAACACCAAAAGGGGTTAATCGCTCAATGACTAATGGAAACCCAGGGGCGGTTACCTGCTCGCCCATTGGCTGCCCGGGGTAGAGGGGTGTGGTGTTTACCTGCTTGCTCATTGGCCGCCAGCGTCTGCTCGAACTCGATGCGCAGCATCTCGTACTCCTTCCTGACCTGAGCCAGAGTGTCCTCCAGCTGGAACACCTCCGTACGCACCTTCCTCTGGAGGGAGACCTCATCATTCTGATGAGAGACACACACACACTGTTAGCACCTTCCTCTGGAGGGAGACCTCATCGTTCTGATGAGAGACACACACACACTGTTAGCACCTTCCTCTGGAGGGAGACTTCATCGTTCTGATGAGAGACACACACACACTGTTAACACCTTCCTCTGGAGGGAGACCTCATCGTTCTGATGAGAGACACACACACACTGTTAGCACCTTCCTCTGGAGGGAGACCTCATCATTCTGATGAGAGACACACACACACTGTTAGCACCTTCCTCTGGAGGGAGACCTCATCGTTCTGAGACACACACACACACACACACTGTTAGCACCTTCCTCTGGAGGGAGACCTCATCATTCTGATGAGAGACACACACACACTGTTAGCACCTTCCTCTGGAGGGAGACCTCATCGTTCTGAGACACACACACACACACACACACACACACACACACACACACACACACACACACACACACACACACACACACACACACACACACACACACACACACACACACACACACACACACACACACACACACACACACACACACACACACACACACACACACACCCGCGTTTGTTAGACATACTAAGAGTCCAACATGTATTAGTTGGACTAACTTGAACATGTGAAGTTGACATTTTGCAGACTATTATATGTGTGTTCTCTCACTGCTGTTTTTATTATATTATTATATGTGTGTTCTCACTCTCACTGTTTTTCGGGCTCACAATTATTGTAAATTGTTCGGGACGGCTATATCTGGAGATATGGGCCATTTTGGGTGAGTGATGCTGCTATAGAATGTGTGTGTAAAGGTGTCTACTAACATATCTATAGTCACCAATGTGTGTGTAAAGGTGTCTACTAACATATCTATAGTCACCAATGTGTGTGTAAAGGTGTCTACTAACATATCTATAGTCACCAATGTGTTTGTAAAGGTGTCTACTAACATATCTATAGTCACCAATGTGTGTGTAAAGGTGTCTACTAACATATCTATAGTCACCAATGTGTTGTAAAGGTGTCTACTAACATATCTATAGTCACCAATGTGTGTGTAAAGGTGTCTACTAACATATCTATAGTCAATGTGTTTGTAAAGGTGTCTACTAACATATCTATAGTCAATGTGTTTGTAAAGGTGTCTACTAACATATCTATAGTCACCAATGTGTGTGTAAAGGTGTCTACTAACATATCAGTCACCAATGTGTGTGTAAAGGTGTCTACTAACATATCTATAGTCACCAATGTGTGTGTAAAGGTGTCTACTAACATATCAGTCACCAATGTGTGTGTAAAGGTGTCTACTAACATATCTATAGTCACCAATGTGTGTGTAAAGGTGTCTACTAACATATCTATAGTCACCAATGTGTGTGTAAAGGTGTCTACTAACATATCTATAGTCACCAATGTGTTTGTAAAGGTGTCTACTAACATATCTATAGTCACCAATGTGTTTATAAAGGTGTCTACTAACATATCTATAGTCACCAATGTGTGTGTAAAGGTGTCTACTAACATATCTATAGTCACCAATGTGTGTGTAAAGGTGTCTACTAACATATCAGTCACCAATGTGTGTGTAAAGGTGTCTACTAACATATCTATAGTCACCAATGTGTTTATAAAGGTGTCTACTAACATATCTATAGTCACCAATGTGTTTGTAAAGGTGTCTACTAACATATCTATAGTCACCAATGTGTTTATAAAGGTGTCTACTAACATATCTATAGTCACCAATGTGTGTGTAAAGGTGTCTACTAACATATCAGTCACCAATGTGTGTGTAAAGGTGTCTACTAACATATCTATAGTCACCAATGTGTGTGTAAAGGTGTCTACTAACATATCAGTCACCAATGTGTGTGTAAAGGTGTCTACTAACATATCAGTCACCAATGTGTGTGTAAAGGTGTCTACTAACATATCTATAGTCACCAATGTGTTTATAAAGGTGTCTACTAACATATCTATAGTCACCAATGTGTGTGTAAAGGTGTCTACTAACATATCTATAGTCACCAATGTGTTTGTAAAGGTGTCTACTAACATATCTATAGTCACCAATGTGTGTGTAAAGGTGTCTACTAACATATCTATAGTCACCAATGTGTTTGTAAAGGTGTCTACTAACATATCTATAGTCACCAATGTGTGTGTAAAGGTGTCTACTAACATATCTATAGTCACCAATGTGTTGTAAAGGTGTCTACTAACATATCTATAGTCACCAATGTGTTTATAAAGGTGTCTACTAACATATCTATAGTCACCAATGTGTGTGTAAAGGTGTCTACTAACATATCTATAGTCACCAATGTGTGTGTAAAGGTGTCTACTAACATATCAGTCACCAATGTGTGTGTAAAGGTGTCTACTAACATATCAGTCACCAATGTGTGTGTGTAAAGGTGTCTACTAACATATCTATAGTCACCAATGTGTGTGTAAAGGTGTCTACTAACATATCTATAGTCACCAATGTGTTTGTAAAGGTGTCTACTAACATATCTATAGTCACCAATGTGTTTGTAAAGGTGTCTACTAACATATCTATAGTCACCAATGTGTTTGTAAAGGTGTCTACTAACATATCTATAGTCACCAATGTGTTTGTAAAGGTGTCTACTAACATATCTATAGTCACCAATGTGTTTGTAAAGGTGTCTACTAACATATCTATAGTCACCAATGTGTTTGTAAAGGTGTCTACTAACATATCTATAGTCAATGTGTTTGTAAAGGTGTCTACTAACATATCTATAGTCACCAATGTGTTTGTAAAGGTGTCTACTAACATATCTATAGTCACCAATGTGTTTGTAAAGGTGTCTACTAACATATCTATAGTCACCAATGTGTGTGTAAAGGTGTCTACTAACATATCAGTCACCAATGTGTGTGTAAAGGTGTCTACTAACATATCAGTCACCAATGTGTGTGTAAAGGTGTCTACTAACATATCTATAGTCACCAATGTGTGTGTAAAGGTGTCTACTAACATATCTATAGTCACCAATGTGTTTGTAAAGGTGTCTACTAACATATCTATAGTCACCAATGTGTGTGTAAAGGTGTCTACTAACATATCAGTCACCAATGTGTGTGTAAAGGTGTCTACTAACATATCTATAGTCACCAATGTGTGTGTAAAGGTGTCTACTAACATATCTATAGTCACCAATGTGTTTGTAAAGGTGTCTACTAACATATCTATAGTCACCAATGTGTGTGTAAAGGTGTCTACTAACATATCTATAGTCACCAATGTGTGTGTAAAGGTGTCTACTAACATATCTATAGTCACCAATGTGTGTGTAAAGGTGTCTACTAACATATCTATAGTCACCAATGTGTTTGTAAAGGTGTCTACTAACATATCTATAGTCACCAATGTGTTTGTAAAGGTGTCTACTAACATATCTATAGTCACCAATGTGTTTGTAAAGGTGTCTACTAACATATCTATAGTCACCAATGTGTGTGTAAAGGTGTCTACTAACATATCAGTCACCAATGTGTGTGTAAAGGTGTCTACTAACATATCAGTCACCAATGTGTGTGTAAAGGTGTATACTAACATATCTATAGTCACCAATGTGTTTATAAAGGTGTCTACTAACATATCTATAGTCACCAATGTGTGTGTAAAGGTGTCTACTAACATATCTATAGTCACCAATGTGTTTGTAAAGGTGTCTACTAACATATCTATAGTCACCAATGTGTGTGTAAAGGTGTCTACTAACATATCTATAGTCACCAATGTGTTTGTAAAGGTGTCTACTAACATATCTATAGTCACCAATGTGTGTGTAAAGGTGTCTACTAACATATCTATAGTCACCAATGTGTTGTAAAGGTGTCTACTAACATATCTATAGTCACCAATGTGTTTATAAAGGTGTCTACTAACATATCTATAGTCACCAATGTGTGTGTAAAGGTGTCTACTAACATATCTATAGTCACCAATGTGTGTGTAAAGGTGTCTACTAACATATCAGTCACCAATGTGTGTGTAAAGGTGTCTACTAACATATCAGTCACCAATGTGTGTGTAAAGGTGTCTACTAACATATCTATAGTCACCAATGTGTTTGTAAAGGTGTCTACTAACATATCTATAGTCACCAATGTGTTTGTAAAGGTGTCTACTAACATATCTATAGTCACCAATGTGTGTGTAAAGGTGTCTACTAACATATCAGTCACCAATGTGTGTGTAAAGGTGTCTACTAACATATCAGTCACCAATGTGTGTGTAAAGGTGTCTACTAACATATCTATAGTCACCAATGTGTGTGTAAAGGTGTCTACTAACATATCTATAGTCACCAATGTGTTTGTAAAGGTGTCTACTAACATATCTATAGTCACCAATGTGTGTGTAAAGGTGTCTACTAACATATCAGTCACC
Organism: Electrona antarctica; assembly: GCF_951216825.1. Classification (NCBI taxonomy): domain Eukaryota; kingdom Metazoa; phylum Chordata; class Actinopteri; order Myctophiformes; family Myctophidae; genus Electrona; species Electrona antarctica. The sequence goes on along the minus strand of NW_027637964.1, from coordinate 665,141 downwards.
AATGTGTGTGTAAAGGTGTCTACTAACATATCTATAGTCACCAATGTGTGTGTAAAGGTGTCTACTAACATATCTATAGTCACCAATGTGTTTGTAAAGGTGTCTACTAACATATCTATAGTCACCAATGTGTGTGTAAAGGTGTCTACTAACATATCTATAGTCACCAATGTGTGTGTAAAGGTGTCTACTAACATATCTATAGTCACCAATGTGTGTGTAAAGGTGTCTACTAACATATCTATAGTCACCAATGTGTTTGTAAAGGTGTCTACTAACATATCTATAGTCACCAATGTGTTTGTAAAGGTGTCTACTAACATATCTATAGTCACCAATGTGTTTGTAAAGGTGTCTACTAACATATCTATAGTCACCAATGTGTGTGTAAAGGTGTCTACTAACATATCAGTCACCAATGTGTGTGTAAAGGTGTCTACTAACATATCAGTCACCAATGTGTGTGTAAAGGTGTATACTAACATATCTATAGTCACCAATGTGTTTATAAAGGTGTCTACTAACATATCTATAGTCACCAATGTGTGTGTAAAGGTGTCTACTAACATATCTATAGTCACCAATGTGTTTGTAAAGGTGTCTACTAACATATCTATAGTCACCAATGTGTGTGTAAAGGTGTCTACTAACATATCTATAGTCACCAATGTGTTTGTAAAGGTGTCTACTAACATATCTATAGTCACCAATGTGTGTGTAAAGGTGTCTACTAACATATCTATAGTCACCAATGTGTTGTAAAGGTGTCTACTAACATATCTATAGTCACCAATGTGTTTATAAAGGTGTCTACTAACATATCTATAGTCACCAATGTGTGTGTAAAGGTGTCTACTAACATATCTATAGTCACCAATGTGTGTGTAAAGGTGTCTACTAACATATCAGTCACCAATGTGTGTGTAAAGGTGTCTACTAACATATCAGTCACCAATGTGTGTGTAAAGGTGTCTACTAACATATCTATAGTCACCAATGTGTTTGTAAAGGTGTCTACTAACATATCTATAGTCACCAATGTGTTTGTAAAGGTGTCTACTAACATATCTATAGTCACCAATGTGTGTGTAAAGGTGTCTACTAACATATCAGTCACCAATGTGTGTGTAAAGGTGTCTACTAACATATCAGTCACCAATGTGTGTGTAAAGGTGTCTACTAACATATCTATAGTCACCAATGTGTGTGTAAAGGTGTCTACTAACATATCTATAGTCACCAATGTGTTTGTAAAGGTGTCTACTAACATATCTATAGTCACCAATGTGTGTGTAAAGGTGTCTACTAACATATCAGTCACCAATGTGTGTGTAAAGGTGTCTACTAACATATCTATAGTCACCAATGTGTGTGTAAAGGTGTCTACTAACATATCTATAGTCACCAATGTGTTTATAAAGGTGTCTACTAACATATCTATAGTCACCAATGTGTGTGTAAAGGTGTCTACTAACATATCTATAGTCACCAATGTGTGTGTAAAGGTGTCTACTAACATATCAGTCACCAATGTGTGTGTAAAGGTGTCTACTAACATATCAGTCACCAATGTGTGTGTAAAGGTGTCTACTAACATATCTATAGTCACCAATGTGTTTGTAAAGGTGTCTACTAACATATCTATAGTCACCAATGTGTTTGTAAAGGTGTCTACTAACATATCTATAGTCACCAATGTGTGTGTAAAGGTGTCTACTAACATATCAGTCACCAATGTGTGTGTAAAGGTGTCTACTAACATATCAGTCACCAATGTGTGTGTAAAGGTGTCTACTAACATATCTATAGTCACCAATGTGTGTGTAAAGGTGTCTACTAACATATCTATAGTCACCAATGTGTTTGTAAAGGTGTCTACTAACATATCTATAGTCACCAATGTGTGTGTAAAGGTGTCTACTAACATATCAGTCACCAATGTGTGTGTAAAGGTGTCTACTAACATATCTATAGTCACCAATGTGTGTGTAAAGGTGTCTACTAACATATCTATAGTCACCAATGTGTTTGTAAAGGTGTCTACTAACATATCTATAGTCACCAATGTGTGTGTAAAGGTGTCTACTAACATATCTATAGTCACCAATGTGTGTGTAAAGGTGTCTACTAACATATCTATAGTCACCAATGTGTGTGTAAAGGTGTCTACTAACATATCTATAGTCACCAATGTGTTTGTAAAGGTGTCTACTAACATATCTATAGTCACCAATGTGTTTGTAAAGGTGTCTACTAACATATCTATAGTCACCAATGTGTTTGTAAAGGTGTCTACTAACATATCTATAGTCACCAATGTGTTTGTAAAGGTGTCTACTAACATATCTATAGTCACCAATGTGTTTGTAAAGGTGTCTACTAACATATCAGTCACCAATGTGTGTGTAAAGGTGTCTACTAACATATCAGTCACCAATGTGTGTGTAAAGGTGTCTACTAACATATCTATAGTCACCAATGTGTGTGTAAAGGTGTCTACTAACATATCAGTCACCAATGTGTGTGTAAAGGTGTCTACTAACATATCTATAGTCACCAATGTGTGTGTAAAGGTGTCTACTAACATATCTATAGTCACCAATGTGTGTGTAAAGGTGTCTACTAACATATCTATAGTCACCAATGTGTTTGTAAAGGTGTCTACTAACATATCTATAGTCACCAATGTGTGTGTAAAGGTGTCTACTAACATATCAGTCACCAATGTGTGTGTAAAGGTGTCTACTAACATATCTATAGTCACCAATGTGTGTGTAAAGGTGTCTACTAACATATCTATAGTCACCAATGTGTGTGTAAAGGTGTCTACTAACATATCTATAGTCACCAATGTGTTTGTAAAGGTGTCTACTAACATATCTATAGTCACCAATGTGTGTGTAAAGGTGTCTACTAACATATCTATAGTCACCAATGTGTTTGTAAAGGTGTCTACTAACATATCTATAGTCAATGTGTTTGTAAAGGTGTCTACTAACATATCTATAGTCACCAATGTGTTTGTAAAGGTGTCTACTAACATATCTATAGTCAATGTGTTTGTAAAGGTGTCTACTAACATATCTATAGTCACCAATGTGTTTATAAAGGTGTCTACTAACATATCTATAGTCACCAATGTGTTTGTAAAGGTGTCTACTAACATATCTATAGTCACCAATGTGTGTGTAAAGGTGTCTACTAACATATCTATAGTCACCAATGTGTTTGTAAAGGTGTCTACTAACATATCTATAGTCACCAATGTGTTTGTAAAGGTGTCTACTAACATATCTATAGTCACCAATGTGTGTGTAAAGGTGTCTACTAACATATCTATAGTCACCAATGTGTGTGTAAAGGTGTCTACTAACATATCTATAGTCACCAATGTGTTTGTAAAGGTGTCTACTAACATATCTATAGTCACCAATGTGTGTGTAAAGGTGTCTACTAACATATCTATAGTCACCAATGTGTTTGTAAAGGTGTCTACTAACATATCTATAGTCACCAATGTGTGTGTAAAGGTGTCTACTAACATATCTATAGTCAATGTGTTTGTAAAGGTGTCTACTAACATATCTATAGTCAATGTGTTTGTAAAGGTGTCTACTAACATATCTATAGTCACCAATGTGTGTGTAAAGGTGTCTACTAACATATCTATAGTCACCAATGTGTTTGTAAAGGTGTCTACTAACATATCTATAGTCACCAATGTGTGTGTAAAGGTGTCTACTAACATATCTATAGTCAATGTGTTTGTAAAGGTGTCTACTAACATATCTATAGTCAATGTGTTTGTAAAGGTGTCTACTAACATATCTATAGTCACCAATGTGTGTGTAAAGGTGTCTACTAACATATCTATAGTCACCAATGTGTTTGTAAAGGTGTCTACTAACATATCTATAGTCACCAATGTGTGTGTAAAGGTGTCTACTAACATATCTATAGTCACCAATGTGTTTGTAAAGGTGTCTACTAACATATCTATAGTCAATGTGTTTGTAAAGGTGTCTACTAACATATCTATAGTCAATGTGTTTGTAAAGGTGTCTACTAACATATCTATAGTCACCAATGTGTTTGTAAAGGTGTCTACTAACATATCTATAGTCACCAATGTGTGTGTAAAGGTGTCTACTAACATATCTATAGTCACCAATGTGTTTGTAAAGGTGTCTACTAACATATCTATAGTCACCAATGTGTTTATAAAGGTGTCTACTAACATATCTATAGTCACCAATGTGTGTGTAAAGGTGTCTACTAACATATCTATAGTCACCAATGTGTGTGTAAAGGTGTCTACTAACATATCTATAGTCACCAATGTGTGTGTAAAGGTGTCTACTAACATATCTATAGTCACCAATGTGTTTGTAAAGGTGTCTACTAACATATCTATAGTCACCAATGTGTTTGTAAAGGTGTCTACTAACATATCTATAGTCAATGTGTTTGTAAAGGTGTCTACTAACATATCTATAGTCACCAATGTGTTTGTAAAGGTGTCTACTAACATATCTATAGTCACCAATGTGTTTGTAAAGGTGTCTACTAACATATCTATAGTCACCAATGTGTTTGTAAAGGTGTCTACTAACATATCTATAGTCACCAATGTGTGTGTAAAGGTGTCTACTAACATATCTATAGTCACCAATGTGTTTGTAAAGGTGTCTACTAACATATCTATAGTCACCAATGTGTTTGTAAAGGTGTCTACTAACATATCTATAGTCACCAATGTGTTTGTAAAGGTGTCTACTAACATATCTATAGTCACCAATGTGTGTGTAAAGGTGTCTACTAACATATCAGTCACCAATGTGTGTGTAAAGGTGTCTACTAACATATCTATAGTCACCAATGTGTTTGTAAAGGTGTCTACTAACATATCTATAGTCAATGTGTTTGTAAAGGTGTCTACTAACATATCTATAGTCAATGTGTTTGTAAAGGTGTCTACTAACATATCTATAGTCAATGTGTTTGTAAAGGTGTCTACTAACATATCTATAGTCACCAATGTGTGTGTAAAGGTGTCTACTAACATATCTATAGTCACCAATGTGTTTGTAAAGGTGTCTACTAACATATCTATAGTCACCAATGTGTGTGTAAAGGTGTCTACTAACATATCTATAGTCAATGTGTTTGTAAAGGTGTCTACTAACATATCTATAGTCAATGTGTTTGTAAAGGTGTCTACTAACATATCTATAGTCACCAATGTGTGTGTAAAGGTGTCTACTAACATATCAGTCACCAATGTGTGTGTAAAGGTGTCTACTAACATATCTATAGTCACCAATGTGTTTGTAAAGGTGTCTACTAACATATCTATAGTCAATGTGTTTGTAAAGGTGTCTACTAACATATCTATAGTCAATGTGTTTGTAAAGGTGTCTACTAACATATCTATAGTCAATGTGTTTGTAAAGGTGTCTACTAACATATCTATAGTCACCAATGTGTGTGTAAAGGTGTCTACTAACATATCTATAGTCACCAATGTGTTGTAAAGGTGTCTACTAACATATCAGTCACCAATGTGTGTGTAAAGGTGTCTACTAACATATCTATAGTCACCAATGTGTTTGTAAAGGTGTCTACTAACATATCTATAGTCACCAATGTGTTTGTAAAGGTGTCTACTAACATATCTATAGTCACCAATGTGTTTGTAAAGGTGTCTACTAACATATCTATAGTCACCAATGTGTTTGTAAAGGTGTCTACTAACATATCTATAGTCACCAATGTGTGTGTAAAGGTGTCTACTAACATATCTATAGTCACCAATGTGTGTGTAAAGGTGTCTACTAACATATCTATAGTCACCAATGTGTTTGTAAAGGTGTCTACTAACATATCTATAGTCACCAATGTGTGTGTAAAGGTGTCTACTAACATATCTATAGTCACCAATGTGTTTGTAAAGGTGTCTACTAACATATCTATAGTCACCAATGTGTGTGTAAAGGTGTCTACTAACATATCTATAGTCACCAATGTGTTTGTAAAGGTGTCTACTAACATATCTATAGTCAATGTGTTTGTAAAGGTGTCTACTAACATATCTATAGTCAATGTGTTTGTAAAGGTGTCTACTAACATATCTATAGTCACCAATGTGTTTGTAAAGGTGTCTACTAACATATCTATAGTCACCAATGTGTGTGTAAAGGTGTCTACTAACATATCTATAGTCACCAATGTGTTTGTAAAGGTGTCTACTAACATATCTATAGTCACCAATGTGTTTATAAAGGTGTCTACTAACATATCTATAGTCACCAATGTGTGTGTAAAGGTGTCTACTAACATATCTATAGTCACCAATGTGTGTGTAAAGGTGTCTACTAACATATCTATAGTCACCAATGTGTGTGTAAAGGTGTCTACTAACATATCTATAGTCACCAATGTGTTTGTAAAGGTGTCTACTAACATATCTATAGTCACCAATGTGTTTGTAAAGGTGTCTACTAACATATCTATAGTCAATGTGTTTGTAAAGGTGTCTACTAACATATCTATAGTCACCAATGTGTTTGTAAAGGTGTCTACTAACATATCTATAGTCACCAATGTGTTTGTAAAGGTGTCTACTAACATATCTATAGTCACCAATGTGTTTGTAAAGGTGTCTACTAACATATCTATAGTCACCAATGTGTGTGTAAAGGTGTCTACTAACATATCTATAGTCACCAATGTGTTTGTAAAGGTGTCTACTAACATATCTATAGTCACCAATGTGTTTGTAAAGGTGTCTACTAACATATCTATAGTCACCAATGTGTTTGTAAAGGTGTCTACTAACATATCTATAGTCACCAATGTGTGTGTAAAGGTGTCTACTAACATATCAGTCACCAATGTGTGTGTAAAGGTGTCTACTAACATATCTATAGTCACCAATGTGTTTGTAAAGGTGTCTACTAACATATCTATAGTCAATGTGTTTGTAAAGGTGTCTACTAACATATCTATAGTCAATGTGTTTGTAAAGGTGTCTACTAACATATCTATAGTCACCAATGTGTTTGTAAAGGTGTCTACTAACATATCTATAGTCACCAATGTGTGTGTAAAGGTGTCTACTAACATATCTATAGTCACCAATGTGTGTGTAAAGGTGTCTACTAACATATCTATAGTCAATGTGTTTGTAAAGGTGTCTACTAACATATCTATAGTCACCAATGTGTGTGTAAAGGTGTCTACTAACATATCAGTCACCAATGTGTTTGTAAAGGTGTCTACTAACATATCTATAGTCACCAATGTGTGTGTAAAGGTGTCTACTAACATATCTATAGTCACCAATGTGTGTGTAAAGGTGTCTACTAACATATCTATAGTCACCAATGTGTGTGTAAAGGTGTCTACTAACATATCTATAGTCACCAATGTGTGTGTAAAGGTGTCTACTAACATATCTATAGTCACCAATGTGTGTGTAAAGGTGTCTACTAACATATCTATAGTCACCAATGTGTTTGTAAAGGTGTCTACTAACATATCTATAGTCACCAATGTGTGTGTAAAGGTGTCTACTAACATATCAGTCACCAATGTGTGTGTAAAGGTGTCTACTAACATATCAGTCACCAATGTGTGTGTAAAGGTGTCTACTAACATATCTATAGTCACCAATGTGTGTGTAAAGGTGTCTACTAACATATCTATAGTCACCAATGTGTGTGTAAAGGTGTCTACTACAGCCTGTGTCTAACTACCTCCATGTGCTCCAGCTGGCGCAGGCGGGCGGTGCGCGTGGTGTTCAGCCTGGAGCGTGTCTCGTCCAGCTGAGCTTTGAGGACCAGAGACTCGTTGTAGAGAACCGAGAACTGGGACTGGAGGCAGTGGTACTCTGAGGACTCCTTCACTACGCCCTCCGCTCTGCTGAGCAACTCCACCTACACACACACACACACACACACACACACACACACACACACACACACACACACACACACACACACACACACACACACACACACACACACACACACACACACACACACACACACTCTCAGAGTTAAATTAACAGTGATTTTACAATATAAATTGGGGGGTCCCAGAGATAGAAATGCCATTAAATGGGGGTCCGTAGACTAATGCATGTCAAACTGGGGGGTGCCTTCAGCCTGGTGGAGACAATAAAACATACTCTTTCCCCATGCCTTCATGGTGGAGACAATAAAACATACTCTCTCCCCATGCCTTCATGGTGGAGACAATAAAACATACTCTCTCCCCATGCCTTCAGCCTGGTGGAGACAATAAAACATACTCTCTCCCAATGCCTTCATGGTGGAGACAATAAAACATACTCTCTCCCCATGCCTTCATGGTGGAGACAATAAAACATACTCTCTCCCCATGCCTTCATGGTGGAGACAATAAAACATACTCTCTCCCCATGCCTTCAGCCTGGTGGAGACAATAAAACATACTCTCTCCCCATGCCTTCAGCCTGGTGGAGACAATAAAACATACTCTTTCCCCATGCCTTCAGCCTGGTGGAGACAATAAAACATACTCTCTGCCGATGCCTTCATGGTGGAGACAATAAAACATACTCTCTCCCCATGCCTTCATGGTGGAGACAATAAAACATACTCTCTCCCCATGCCTTCATGGTGGAGACAATAAAACATACTCTCTCCCCATGCCTTCATGGTGGAGACAATAAAACATACTCTCTCCCCATGCCTTCATGGTGGAGACAATAAAACATACTCTCTCCCCATGCCTTCATGGTGGAGACAATAAAACATACTCTCTCCCCATGCCTTCATGGTGGAGACAATAAAACATACTCTCTCCCCATGCCTTCATGGTGGAGACAATAAAACATACTCTCTCCCCATGCCTTCAGCCTGGTGGAGACAATAAAACATACTCTCTCCCCATGCCTTCATGGTGGAGACAATAAAACATACTCTCTCCCCATGCCTTCAGCCTGGTGGAGACAATAAAACATATTCTCTCCCCATGCCTTCAGCCTGGTGGAGACAATAAAACATACTCTCTCCCCATGCCTTCATGGTGGAGACAATAAAACATACTCTCTGCCGATGCCTTCATGGTGGAGACAATAAAACATACTCTCTCCCCATGCCTTCATGGTGGAGACAATAAAACATACTCTCTGCCGATGCCTTCATGGTGGAGACAATAAAACATACTCTCTCCCCATGCCTTCATGGTGGAGACAATAAAACAATCTCTCTCCCCATGCCTTCAGCCTGGTGGAGACAATAAAACATACTCTCTCCCCATGCCTTCATGGTGGAGACAATAAAACATACTCTCTCCCCATGCCTTCATGGTGGAGACAATAAAACATACTCTCTCCCCATGCCTTCATGGTGGAGACAATAAAACATACTCTCTCCCCATGCCTTCAGCCTGGTGGAGACAATAAAACATACTCTCTCCCCATGCCTTCATGGTGGAGACAATAAAACATACTCTCTCCCCATGCCTTCAGCCTGGTGGAGACAATAAAACATATTCTCTCCCCATGCCTTCAGCCTGGTGGAGACAATAAAACATACTCTCTCCCCATGCCTTCATGGTGGAGACAATAAAACATACTCTCTGCCGATGCCTTCATGGTGGAGACAATAAAACATACTCTCTCCCCATGCCTTCAGCCTGGTGGAGACAATAAAACATACTCTCTGCCGATGCCTTCATGGTGGAGACAATAAAACATACTCTCTCCCCATGCCTTCATGGTGGAGACAATAAAACATACTCTCTCCCCATGCCTTCATGGTGGAGACAATAAAACATACTCTCTCCCCATGCCTTCATGGTGGAGACAATAAAACATACTCTCTCCCCATGCCTTCATGGTGGAGACAATAAAACATACTCTCTCCCCATGCCTTCATGGTGGAGACAATAAAACATACTCTCTCCCCATGCCTTCATGGTGGAGACAATAAAACATACTCTCTCCCCATGCCTTCATGGTGGAGACAATAAAACATACTCTCTCCCCATGCCTTCAGCCTGGTGGAGACAATAAAACATACTCTCTCCCCATGCCTTCATGGTGGAGACAATAAAACATACTCTCTCCCCATGCCTTCAGCCTGGTGGAGACAATAAAACATATTCTCTCCCCATGCCTTCAGCCTGGTGGAGACAATAAAACATACTCTCTCCCCATGCCTTCATGGTGGAGACAATAAAACATACTCTCTGCCGATGCCTTCATGGTGGAGACAATAAAACATACTCTCTCCCCATGCCTTCATGGTGGAGACAATAAAACATACTCTCTGCCGATGCCTTCATGGTGGAGACAATAAAACATACTCTCTCCCCATGCCTTCATGGTGGAGACAATAAAACAATCTCTCTCCCCATGCCTTCAGCCTGGTGGAGACAATAAAACATACTCTCTCCCCATGCCTTCATGGTGGAGACAATAAAACATACTCTCTCCCCATGCCTTCATGGTGGAGACAATAAAACATACTCTCTCCCCATGCCTTCATGGTGGAGACAATAAAACATACTCTCTCCCCATGCCTTCAGCCTGGTGGAGACAATAAAACATACTCTCTCCCCATGCCTTCATGGTGGAGACAATAAAACATACTCTCTCCCCATGCCTTCAGCCTGGTGGAGACAATAAAACATATTCTCTCCCCATGCCTTCAGCCTGGTGGAGACAATAAAACATACTCTCTCCCCATGCCTTCATGGTGGAGACAATAAAACATACTCTCTGCCGATGCCTTCATGGTGGAGACAATAAAACATACTCTCTCCCCATGCCTTCATGGTGGAGACAATAAAACATACTCTCTGCCGATGCCTTCATGGTGGAGACAATAAAACATACTCTCTCCCCATGCCTTCATGGTGGAGACAATAAAACAATCTCTCTCCCCATGCCTTCAGCCTGGTGGAGACAATAAAACATACTCTCTCCCCATGCCTTCATGGTGGAGACAATAAAACATACTCTCTCCCCATGCCTTCATGGTGGAGACAATAAAACATACGCTCTCCCCATGCCTTCATGGTGGAGACAATAAAACATAGTCTCCCCATGCCTTCAGCCTGGTGGAGACAATAAAACATACTCTCTCCCCATGCCTTCATGGTGGAGACAATAAAACATAGTCTCCCCATGCCTTCAGCCTGGTGGAGACAATAAAACATACTCTCTCCCCATGCCTTCGGCCTGGTGGAGATAATAAAACATACTCTCTCCCCATGCCTTCGGCCTGGTGGAGACAATAAAACATACTCTCTCCCCATGCCTTCGGCCTGGTGGAGACAATAAAACATACTCTCTCCCCATGCCTTCATGGTGGAGACAATAAAACATACTCTCTCCCCATGCCTTCATGGTGGAGACAATAAAACATACTCTCTCCCCATGCCTTCGGCCTGGTGGAGACAATAAAACATACTCTCTCCCCATGCCTTCATGGTGGAGACAATAAAACATACTCTCTCCCTATGCCTTCAGCCTGGTGGAGACAATAAAACATACTCTCTCCCCATGCCTTCATGGTGGAGACAATAAAACATACTCTCTCCCCATGCCTTCATGGTGGAGACAATAAAACATACTCTCTCCCTATGCCTTCATGGTGGAGACAATAAAACATACTCTCTCCCCATGCCTGCATGGTGGAGACAATAAAACATACTCTCTCCCCATGCCTTCATGGTGGAGACAATAAAACATACTCTCTCCCCATGCCTTCATGGTGGAGACAATAAAATATACTCTCTCCCCATGCCTTCATGGTGGAGACAATAAAACATACTCTCTCCCCATGCCTTCAGCCTGGTGGAGACAATAAAACATACTTTCTCCCGATGCCTTCAGCCTGGTGGAGACAATAAAACATACTCTCTCCCCATGCCTTCAGCCTGGTGGAGACAATAAAACATACTCTCTCCCCATGCCTTCAGCCTGGTGGAGACAATAAAACATACTTTCTCCCGATGCCTTCAGCCTGGTGGAGACAATAAACCATACTCTCTCCCCATGCCTTCATGGTGGAGACAATAAAACATACTCTCTCCCCATGCCTTCATGGTGGAGACAATAAAACATACTCTCTCCCCATGCCTTCATGGTGGAGACAATAAAACATACTCTCTCCCCATGCCTTCATGGTGGAGACAATAAACATACTCTCTCCCCATGCCTTCATGGTGGAGACAATAAACATACTCTCTCCCCATGCCTTCATGGTGGAGACAATAAACATACTCTCTCCCCATGCCTTCATGGTGGAGACAATAAAACATACTCTCTCCCCATGCCTTCATGGTGGAGACAATAAAACATACTCTCTCCCTATGCCTTCATGGTGGAGACAATAACACATACTCTCTCCCCATGCCTTCAGCCTGGTGGAGACAATAAACATACTCTCTCCCCATGCCTTCATGGTGGAGACAATAACACATACTCTCTCCCCATGCCTTCAGCCTGGTGGAGACAATAAACATACTCTCTCCCCATGCCTTCATGGTGGAGACAATAATAATATTAATAATAATAATAACCTTCATAGTGTTGTTCTCCATGTTGACAGTCTGTAGATCTTGTTCTAGTTTCTGTAGTTCACTGAGACGATTCTCTGCTAGTTCTCGGTTCTCCTCCAGTTCACTGTTCATCTCCTCAAACTGTAAACAATAATATAATAATTAATATTATTAACAGTTCACTGTTCATCTCCTCAAACTGTAAACAATAATATAATAATTAATATTATTAACAGTTCACTGTTCATCTCCTCAAACTGTAAACAATAATATAATAATTAATATTATTAACAGTTCACTGTTCATTTCATCGAAAATATTCCCTGCCTGTTTAGCGGACGAAAACGAAAATCTTAAAACGTTCATAACTCGCGATCTAAATCATCCCGTCTAATTATGAAAAATGATCCTGTGTTAGACGGCGCTCCGCGGTCCAGTCGCTAGTCGCGATAAATGTATTCTTACCTCCCGTTGTTGTCGATTGACTCTAGAGTGGTGTGGCTATTGTTAGCTGCTACACAGACATGCACAACAACTTCCGGTCCCCCGGTAAAAGTGGTCCGGACCGGGCGCTATAAATGATGGGCATTTTATTAATGGATTAAATAGGTCCGGGCACTCAAGGTGTTAAAAGTAAATCAGTTCATCTCCTCAAACTATAACTATACCATCATACACACATTATGAGTACCAGTAAGACGCCCCGAGGAGAAACCAGGTGAGGTGACGCTAGGGCTGACCATCGTTTGAGGGTGAGAAACCAGGTGAGGTGACGCTAGGGCTGACCATCGTTTGAGGGTGAGAAACCAGGTGAGGTGACGCTAGGGCTGACCATCGTTTGAGGGTGAGAAGCCAGGTGAGGTGACGCTAAGGCTGACCATCGTTTGAGGGTGAGAAACCAGGTGAGGTGACGCTAGGGCTGACCATCGTTTGAGGGTGAGAAACCAGGTGAGGTGACGCTAGGGCTGACCATCGTTTGAGGGTGAGAAACCAGGTGAGGTGACGCTAGGGCTGACCACCGTTTGAGGGTGAGAAACCAGGTGAGGTGACGCTAGGGCTGACCATCGTTTGAGGGTGAGAAACCAGGTGAGGTGACGCTAAGGCTGACCATCGTTTGAGGGTGAGAAACCAGGTGAGGTGACGCTAGGGCTGACCATCGTTTGAGGGTGAGAAACCAGGTGAGGTGACGCTAAGGCTGACCATCGTTTGAGGGTGAGAAACCAGGTGAGGTGACGCTAGGGCTGACCATCGTTTGAGGGTGAGAAACCAGGTGAGGTGACGCTAAGGCTGACCATCGTTTGAGGGTGAGAAACCAGGTGAGGTGACGCTAGGGCTGACCATCGTTTGAGGGTGAGAAACCAGGTGAGGTGACGCTAGGGCTGACCATCGTTTGAGGGTGAGAAACCAGGTGAGGTGACGCTAAGGCTGACCATCGTTTGAGGGTGAGAAGCCAGGTGAGGTGACGCTAAGGCTGACCATCGTTTGAGGGTGAGAAACCAGGTGAGGTGACGCTAGGGCTGACCATCGTTTGAGGGTGAGAAACCAGGTGAGGTGACGCTAAGGCTGACCATCGTTATAATTAACAGTTAATCAGTTCATCTCCTCAAACTACAACTCAGCTACAGCAAGCTGAAGTAGCTAGATGTAGCTAAATGTAGCCAAAACACCCCCGAGGCGATCGACAACAACTGGAGGTATGATTAATTCTACCGCGACTAGCGACGGGACCGCGGTGGGCCGTCTAACAGGATCTTTGGTTAGAATTGGACGGGATTGATTTAGATCAAGAGTTATTCACGTTTTAAGATATTCGATCTCATCCAGTAAAATGGAGGGGAACATTTTGGATGACGTCCCAACGGGAAATTACATGGAATGTTGCGCAACAGGTGCTCCCAGCCTGTGGAGCGGTGCTCCCAGCCTGTGGAGCGGTGCTCCCAGCCTGTGGAGCGGTGCTCCCAGCCTGTGGAGCGACGCTCCCAGCCTGTGGAGCGGTGCTCCCAGCCTGTGGAGCGGCGCTCCCAGCCTGTGGAGCGGTGCTCCCAGCCTGTGGAGCGACGCTCCCAGCCTGTGGAGCGGCGCTCCCAGCCTATGGAGCAACGCTCCCAGCCTGTGGAGCGGCGCTCCCAGCCTGTGGAGCGACGCTCCCAGCCTGTGGAGCGACGCTCCCAGACTGTGGAGCGATGCTCCCAGCCTGTGGAGCGGCGCTCCCAGCCTGTGGAGCGATGTTCCCAGGCTGTGGAGCGGTGCTCCCAGCCTGTGGAGCGATGCTCCACGATGTTCCCAGCCTACGGTCGCAAATACTATTAATACAAATAAATGTAATTTAATTGAATAAATGTCCAGAACCAGGTGGTTACCTTCCGTTTGTTGATGGTGATGGTTCCACAAACGCTGCTGGTTTCACCGCACACCTTGTAGCCCTTACTGTTCACCTGGAAACACACAGGTTACACACCTTGTAGCCCTTACTGTTCACCTGGAAACACACAGCTTACACACCTTGTAGCCCTTACTGTTCACCTGGACATGAAAGATTAATATAGAATTATTATTTATTACACGGCTTGGTTCAATGCTTGATTCTGATTGGTCAATCACATAATTCAGCGGTGTGTTATTTCTGGATAACAGACCGCTCTGCTCTATAACAGACCGCTCTATAACAGACCGCTCTGCTCGATAACAGACCACTCCACTCTATAACAGACCGCTCTGCTCTATAACAGACCGCTCTATAACAGACCGCTCTGCTCTATAACAGACCGCTCTGCTCTATAACAGACCGCTCTGCTCTATAACAGACCGCTCTATAACAGACCACTCCACTCTATAACAGACAACTCCACTCTATAACAGACAACTCCACTCTATAACAGACCGCTCTATAACAGACCGCTCTATAACAGACCGCTCTGCTCTATAACAGACCGCTCTATAACAGACCGCTCTGCTCTATAACAGACCGCTCTATAACAGACCGCTCTGCTCTATAACAGACCGCTCTATAACAGACCGCTCTGCTCTATAACAGACCGCTCTATAACAGACCACTCCACTCTATAACAGACAACTCCACTCTATAACAGACAACTCCACTCTATAACAGACCGCTCTATAACAGACCACTCCACTCTATAACAGACAACTCCACTCTATAACAGACAACTCCACTCTATAACAGACCGCTCTATAACAGACCACTCCACTCTATAACAGACCACTCCGCTCTATAACAGACAACTCCACTCTATAACAGACCGCTCTATAACAGACCACTCCACTCTATAACAGACCACTCCGCTCTATAACAGACCGCTCTATAACAGACCGCTCTATAACAGACCACTCCGCTCTATAACAGACAACTCCACTCTATAACAGACCGCTCTATAACAGACCACTCCGCTCTATAACAGACCACTCCACTCTATAACAGACCGCTCTATAACAGACCACTCCGCTCTATAACAGACCACTCCACTCTATAACAGACCGCTCTATAACAGACCACTCCACTCTATAACAGACCGCTCTATAACAGACCGCTCTATAACAGACCACTCCACTCTATAACAGACCGCTCTATAACAGACCACTCCACTCTATAACAGACCACTCCACTCTATAACAGACCACTCCGCTCTATAACAGACCGCTCTATAACAGACCGCTCTATAACAGACCACTCCACTCTATAACAGACCACTCCGCTCTATAACAGACCGCTCTATAACAGACCGCTCTATAACAGACCACTCCGCTCTATAACAGACCGCTCTATAACAGACCACTCCACTCTATAACAGACCACTCCACTCTATAACAGACCGCTCTGCTCTATAACAGACCACTCCGCTCTATAACAGACCACTCCACTCTATAACAGACCGCTCTATAACAGACCACTCCACTCTATAACAGACCGCTCTATAACAGACCGCTCTATAACAGACCACTCCACTCTATAACAGACCGCTCTATAACAGACCGCTCTATAACAGACCACTCCACTCTATAACAGACCGCTCTATAACAGACCACTCCACTATATAACAGACCGCTCTATAACAGACCGCTCTATAACAGACCACTCTATAACAGACCGCTCTATAACAGACCGCTCTATAACAGACCACTCCACTCTATAACAGACCACTCCGCTCTATAACAGACCGCTCTATAACAGACCGCTCTATAACAGACCGCTCTGCTCTATAACAGACCGCTCTATAACAGACCACTCTATAACAGACCACTCTATAACAGACTAGCCTGGTTAATAAACCAGACCGAATCAGCCGTTGGCAAAAAAAAGTTGCCTACCAGCGGATTACGGTCTGGCGAGGCTCAGTAGCACGCCTCTTTCCTACAGCAGAGAACAGGTCGGACCAATCGGGACACGGTATGCAATATAGGCGGGCTTTGGTACAGTGACGTTCAATGCTTGAGACCTTTGACTGACAGTAGCTCTGACCAATTGCGTCAAAGAGAAAATGTTCCCCGGGAAATGAAATCCAAGTGGAGCCAGCCCAGACTGATATACCGCGACAGTGTTGTGTGATATTAGTCTGGCTTATTAGCCAGGCTAATAACAGACCACTCTATAACAGACCACTCCGCTCTATAACAGACCGCTCTATAACAGACCGCTCTATAACAGACCGCTCTGCTCTATAACAGACCGCTCTATAACAGACCGCTCTATAACAGACCGCTCTATAACAGACCACTCCACTCTATAACAGACCGCTCTATAACAGACCGCTCTATAACAATAATAATAGTAACGTACCGTACTGTGATGATAATAACAGTAACGTACCCTCTCCAGTGTCTCCATCAGGTGTGTTATAATAACAGTAACGTACCCTCTCCAGTGTCTCCATCAGGTGTTATAATAACAGTAACGTACCCTCTCCAGTGTCTCCATCAGGTGTTATAATAACAGTAACGTACCCTCTCCAGTATCTCCATCAGGTGTGTTATAATAACAGTAACGTACCCTCTCCAGTGTCTCCATCAGGTGTTATAATAACAGTAACGTACCCTCTCCAGTGTCTCCATCAGGTGTGTTATAATAACAGTAACGTACCCTCTCCAGTATCTCCATCAGGTGTGTTATAATAACAGTAACGTACCCTCTCCAGTGTCTCCATCAGGTGTTATAATAACAGTAACGTACCCTCTCCAGTGTCTCCATCAGGTGTTATAATAACAGTAACGTACCCTCTCCAGTGTCTCCATCAGGTGTTATAATAACAGTAACGTACCCTCTCCAGTATCTCCATCAGGTGTGTTATAATAACAGTAACGTACCCTCTCCAGTATCTCCATCAGGTGTTATAATAACAGTAACGTACCCTCTCCAGTATCTCCATCAGGTGTTATAATAACAGTAACGTACCCTCTCCAGTATCTCCATCAGGTGTGTTATAATAACAGTAACGTACCCTCTCCAGTATCTCCATCAGGTGTGTTATAATAACAGTAACGTACCCTCTCCAGTATCTCCATCAGGTGTTATAATAACAGTAACGTACCCTCTCCAGTGTCTCCATCAGGTGTTATAATAACAGTAACGTACCCTCTCCAGTGTCTCCATCAGGTGTTATAATAACAGTAACGTACCCTCTCCAGTATCTCCATCAGGTGTTATAATAACAGTAACGTACCCTCTCCAGTATCTCCATCAGGTGTGTTATAATAACAGTAACGTACCCTCTCCAGTGTCTCCATCAGGTGTTATAATAACAGTAACGTACCCTCTCCAGTGTCTCCATCAGGTGTTATAATAACAGTAACGTACCCTCTCCAGTATCTCCATCAGGTGTTATAATAACAGTAACGTACCCTCTCCAGTATCTCCATCAGGTGTTATAATAACAGTAACGTACCCTCTCCAGTATCTCCATCAGGTGTTATAATAACAGTAACGTACCCTCTCCAGTGTCTCCATCAGGTGTGTTATAATAACAGTAACGTACCCTCTCCAGTATCTCCATCAGGTGTTATAATAACAGTAACGTACCCTCTCCAGTGTCTCCATCAGGTGTTATAATAACAGTAACGTACCCTCTCCAGTATCTCCATCAGGTGTTATAATAACAGTAACGTACCCTCTCCAGTATCTCCATCAGGTGTTATAATAACAGTAACGTACCCTCTCCAGTATCTCCATCAGGTGTGTTATAATAACAGTAACGTACCCTCTCCAGTGTCTCCATCAGGTGTTATAATAACAGTAACGTACCCTCTCCAGTGTCTCCATCAGGTGTTATAATAACAGTAACGTACCCTCTCCAGTATCTCCATCAGGTGTTATAATAACAGTAACGTACCCTCTCCAGTGTCTCCATCAGGTGTTATAATAACAGTAACGTACCCTCTCCAGTGTCTCCATCAGGTGTTATAATAACAGTAACGTACCCTCTCCAGTATCTCCATCAGGTGTTATAATAACAGTAACGTACCCTCTCCAGTATCTCCATCAGGTGTTATAATAACAGTAACGTACCCTCTCCAGTATCTCCATCAGGTGTTATAATAACAGTAACGTACCCTCTCCAGTGTCTCCATCAGGTGTTATAATAACAGTAACGTACCCTCTCCAGTGTCTCCATCAGGTGTTATAATAACAGTAACGTACCCTCTCCAGTGTCTCCATCAGGTGTTATAATAACAGTAACGTACCCTCTCCAGTATCTCCATCAGGTGTTATAATAACAGTAACGTACCCTCTGCAGTGTCTCCATCAGGTGTTATAATAACAGTAACGTACCCTCTCCAGTATCTCCATCAGGTGTTATAATAACAGTAACGTACCCTCTCCAGTATCTCCATCAGGTGTGTTATAATAACAGTAACGTACCCTCTCCAGTATCTCCATCAGGTGTTATAATAACAGTAACGTACCCTCTCCAGTGTCTCCATCAGGTGTTATAATAACAGTAACGTACCCTCTCCAGTGTCTCCATCAGGTGTTATAATAACAGTAACGTACCCTCTCCAGTGTCTCCATCAGGTGTGTTATAATAACAGTAACGTACCCTCTCCAGTGTCTCCATCAGGTGTTATAATAACAGTAACGTACCCTCTCCAGTGTCTCCATCAGGTGTTATAATAACAGTAACGTACCCTCTCCAGTGTCTCCATCAGGTGTGTTATAATAACAGTAACGTACCCTCTCCAGTGTCTCCATCAGGTGTGTTATAATAACAGTAACGTACCCTCTCCAGTATCTCCATCAGGTGTTATAATAACAGTAACGTACCCTCTCCAGTGTCTCCATCAGGTGTTATAATAACAGTAACGTACCCTCTCCAGTGTCTCCATCAGGTGTTATAATAACAGTAACGTACCCTCTCCAGTGTCTCCATCAGGTGTGTTATAATAACAGTAACGTACCCTCTCCAGTATCTCCATCAGGTGTTATAATAACAGTAACGTACCCTCTCCAGTATCTCCATCAGGTGTTATAATAACAGTAACATACCCTCTCCAGTGTCTCCATCAGGTGTGTTATAATAACAGTAACGTACCCTCTCCAGTATCTCCATCAGGTGTTATAATAACAGTAACGTACCCTCTCCAGTATCTCCATCAGGTGTTATAATAACAGTAACGTACCCTCTCCAGTGTCTCCATCAGGTGTGTTATAATAACAGTAACGTACCCTCTCCAGTATCTCCATCAGGTGTTATAATAACAGTAACGTACCCTCTCCAGTATCTCCATCAGGTGTTATAATAACAGTAACGTACCCTCTCCAGTATCTCCATCAGGTGTGTTATAATAACAGTAACGTACCCTCTCCAGTGTCTCCATCAGGTGTTATAATAACAGTAACGTACCCTCTCCAGTGTCTCCATCAGGTGTTATAATAACAGTAACGTACCCTCTCCAGTGTCTCCATCAGGTGTTATAATAACAGTAACGTACCCTCTCCAGTGTCTCCATCAGGTGTTATAATAACAGTAACGTACCCTCTCCAGTATCTCCATCAGGTGTTATAATAACAGTAACGTACCCTCTCCAGTATCTCCATCAGGTGTTATAATAACAGTAACGTACCCTCTCCAGTGTCTCCATCAGGTGTTATAATAACAGTAACGTACCCTCTCCAGTGTCTCCATCAGGTGTGTTATAATAACAGTAACGTACCCTCTCCAGTGTCTCCATCAGGTGTTATAATAACAGTAACGTACCCTCTCCAGTATCTCCATCAGGTGTTATAATAACAGTAACGTACCCTCTCCAGTGTCTCCATCAGGTGTTATAATAACAGTAACGTACCCTCTCCAGTATCTCCATCAGGTGTGTTATAATAACAGTAACGTACCCTCTCCAGTGTCTCCATCAGGTGTGTTATAATAACAGTAACGTACCCTCTCCAGTATCTCCATCAGGTGTGTTATAATAACAGTAACGTACCCTCTCCAGTATCTCCATCAGGTGTTATAATAACAGTAACGTACCCTCTCCAGTATCTCCATCAGGTGTGTTATAATAACAGTAACGTACCCTCTCCAGTGTCTCCATCAGGTGTTATAATAACAGTAACGTACCCTCTCCAGTGTCTCCAGCAGGTGTTATAATAACAGTAACGTACCCTCTCCAGTGTCTCCATCAGGTGTTATAATAACAGTAACGTACCCTCTCCAGTATCTCCATCAGGTGTTATAATAACAGTAACGTACCCTCTCTAGTGTCTCCATCAGGTGTGTTATAATAACAGTAACGTACCCTCTCCAGTATCTCCATCAGGTGTGTTATAATAACAGTAACGTACCCTCTCTAGTATCTCCATCAGGTGTTATAATAACAGTAACGTACCCTCTCCAGTGTCTCCATCAGGTGTTATAATAACAGTAACGTACCCTCTCCAGTGTCTCCATCAGGTGTGTTATAATAACAGTAACGTACCCTCTCCAGTATCTCCATCAGGTGTGTTATAATAACAGTAACGTACCCTCTCCAGTATCTCCATCAGGTGTGTTATAATAACAGTAACGTACCCTCTCCAGTGTCTCCATCAGGTGTTATAATAACAGTAACGTACCCTCTCCAGTGTCTCCATCAGGTGTGTTATAATAACAGTAACGTACCCTCTCCAGTGTCTCCATCAGGTGTGTTATAATAACAGTAACGTACCCTCTCTAGTATCTCCATCAGGTGTGTTATAATAACAGTAACGTACCCTCTCCAGTGTCTCCATCAGGTGTTATAATAACAGTAACGTACCCTCTCCAGTGTCTCCATCAGGTGTTATAATAACAGTAACGTACCCTCTCCAGTGTCTCCATCAGGTGTTATAATAACAGTAACGTACCCTCTCCAGTGTCTCCATCAGGTGTGTTATAATAACAGTAACGTACCCTCTCCAGTATCTCCATCAGGTGTTATAATAACAGTAACGTACCCTCTCCAGTGTCTCCATCAGGTGTTATAATAACAGTAACGTACCCTCTCCAGTGTCTCCATCAGGTGTTATAATAACAGTAACGTACCCTCTCCAGTATCTCCGTCAGGTGGGCGTTCAGACGGTTTTCTCGGCGTCTGATCTTCTCCATGTCCCACTGGAGCTCCTCCACCATCCCCTGGAGCTCACTGACCCTGGTCTCTGCTGCAGTGACCCCTAGGGTCAGGAGACGGGACTGCACACACACACACACGGGTTTGCAGTTATTGATGCTATAATGACAATATGACCACCATTATAACTTATGTTAAAATATATTTTTCACACACACACACACACACACACACACACACACACACACACACACACACACACACACACACACACACACACACACACACACACACACACACACACACACACACACACACACACACACACACACACGCACACACGCACACGCACACACATACATGTGGGGGGGGGGCAATAAGGGCTTGTGGGGGGCCAATAAGGGCTTGTGTGGGGGACCAATAAGGGCTTATGTGGGGGGCAAATAAGGGCTTGTGTGGGGGGCCAATAAGGGCTTGTGTGGGGGGCCAATAAGGGCTTGTGTGGGGGGGCAATAAGGGCTTGTGTGGGGGGCAAATAGGGGCTTGTGTGGGGGGCAAATAAGGGCTTGTGTGGGAGGCCAATACGGGCTTGTGTGGGGGACCAATAAGGGCTTGTGTGGGGGGCCAATAAGGGCTTGTGTGGGAGGCCAATAAGGGCTTGTGTGGGAGGCCAATAAGGGCTTGTGTGGGGGACCAACAAGGGCTTATGTGGGAGGCCAATAAGGGCTTGTGTGGGAGGCCAATAAGGGCTTGTGTGGGAGGCCAATAAGGGGCTTGTGTGGGGGACCAACAAGGGTTTATGTGGGAGGCCAATAAGGGCTTGTGTGGGGGGCAAATAAGGGCTTATGTGGGAGGCCAATAAGGGCTTGTGTGGGGGGCAAATAAGGGCTTATGTGGGAGGCCAATAAGGGCTTGTGTGGGGGGCAAATAAGGGCTTATGTGGGAGGCCAATAAGGGCTTGTGTGGGGGGCCAATAAGTGCCATTGGCCCTTCAAGACGAACATTTGACAAGTAATGATAAATGCCACTATCATAATGAATTATCTTTTAATCTGCCATCAGTCAGTTTTAGTTTCAGACTAATGAGAACATATTGCTTATTTTACTGTCCAATGACATGAAATGGCACAAGGGAAGGACTCCACAAAAAGACCACCGCCCACACATGTGCCCTTTTTTGGAGTTTGAGCCCCTGCCCCCCTAGTGCTCTCTGCACGGCCCTGATGGTCTGTGTAGCACCAAGCTTTCACAACTAACTGCTATGTTTGTCAACCAAAACTGCCAGAGTTTTGCTTTTGCCCAATGCCCACTTCAAAGAGCTTCTGGTCTAACACATCGTGGAGCAAATTAATTAATAACGAGCCCAACGGAGGCATTCAGCCTAGCTGACGACAGCTCCCACACTAGTACACTCCGCACCCCGGCCGCACAGGCTGTCTGACGGAGAGGGGGAATGAGAGAGAGGGGGGCTATGCCTGCATTCACAGGCTGTCTGACGGAGAGGGGGAATGAGAGAGGGGGGGCTATGCCTGCATTCACAGGCTGTCTGACGGAGAGGGGGAATGAGAGAGGGGGGGCTATGCCTGCATTCACATGCATGCGTCTCTCAACCGTTCTGTCAAACTTCATCACGCGTTAATTAAATTAACGCCGCTAAAAGGACTTTGCGTTAACACACGATTAACGCGTTAACTTTGACAGCCTTAGTTTTATTATATATATATATATATATGTTTTGTTTTTTTTACCGGTGGTACGCGTACCACAGGTTGAGAACCACTGGTCTAGTTTTAGCGGTGGTACGCGTACCACAGGTTGAGAACCACTGGTCTAGTTTTACCGGTGGTACGCGTACCACAGGTTGAGAACCACTGGTCTAGTTTTAGCGGTGGTACGCGTACCACAGGTTGAGAACCACTGGTCTAGTTTTACCGGTGGTACGCGTACCACAGGTTGAGAACCACTGGTCTAGTTTTAGCGGTGGTACGCGTACCACAGGTTGAGAACCACTGGTCTAGTTTTAGCGGTGGTACGCGTACCACAGGTTGAGAACCACTGGTCTAGTTTTACCGGTGGTACGCGTACCACAGGTTGAGAACCACTGGTCTAGTTTTACCGGTGGTACGCGTACCACAGGTTGAGAACCACTGGTCTAGTTTTAGCGGTGGTACGCGTACCACAGGTTGAGAACCACTGGTCTAGTTTTACCGGTGGTACGCGTACCACAGGTTGAGAACCACTGGTCTAGTTTTAGCGGTGGTACGCGTACCACAGGTTGAGAACCACTGGTCTAGTTTTACCGGTGGTACGCGTACCACAGGTTGAGAACCACTGGTCTAGTTTTAGCGGTGGTACGCGTACCACAGGTTGAGAACCACTGGTCTAGTTTTAGCGGTGGTACGCGTACCACAGGTTGAGAACCACTGGTCTAGTTTTAGCGGTGGTACGCGTACCACAGGTTGAGAACCACTGGTCTAGTTTTAGCGGTGGTACGCGTACCACAGGTTGAGAACCACTGGTCTAGTTTTAGCGGTGGTACACGTACCACAGGTTGAGAACCACTGGTCTAGTTTTACCGGTGGTACGCGTACCACAGGTTGAGAACCACTGGTCTAGTTTTAGCGGTGGTACGCGTACCACAGGTTGAGAACCACTGGTCTAGTTTTACCGGTGGTACGCGTACCACAGGTTGAGAACCACTGGTCTAGTTTTACCGGTGGTACGCGTACCACAGGTTGAGAACCACTGGTCTAGTTTTAGCGGTGGTACGCGTACCACCGGTTGAGAACCACTGGTCTAGTTTTAGCGGTGGTACGCGTACCACAGGTTGAGAACCACTGGTCTAGTTTTAGCGGTGGTACGCGTACCACCGGTTGAGAACCACTGGTCTAGTTTTAGCGGTGGTACGCGTACCACAGGTTGAGAACCACTGGTCTAGTTTTAGCGGTGGTACGCGTACCACAGGTTGAGAACCACTGGTCTAGTTTTAGCGGTGGTACGCGTACCACAGGTTGAGAACCACTGGTCTAGTTTTAGCGGTGGTACGCGTACCACAGGTTGAGAACCACTGGTCTAGTTTTAGCGGTGGTACGCGTACCACAGGTTGAGAACCACTGGTCTAGTTTTAGCGGTGGTACGCGTACCACAGGTTGAGAACCACTGGTCTAGTAAAAGGTGGTACGCGTACCACAGGTTGAGAACCACTGGTCTAGTTTTAGCGGTGGTACGCGTACCACAGGTTGAGAACCACTGGTCTAGTAAAAGGTACTGGTTCTGTTCAGAATGTATTGTCGTCTCTCGTCTTTCCACAAAATAATAGAAAATGCTCGATAAGAAAACCCGGCTCGATAAGCCTGATCGATAAGGTGATCGATAAGGTGATCGATAAGGTGATCGATAAGGTGATCGATAAGGTGATCGATAAGGTGATCGATAAGCCTGATCGATAAGGTGATCGATAAGGTGATCGATAAGGTGATCGATAAGGTGATCGATAAGGTGATCGATAAGGTGATCGATAAGCCTGATCGATAAGCCTGATCGATAAGGTGATCGATAAGGTGATCGATAAGGTGATCGATAAGGTGATCGATAAGGTGATCGATAAGGTGATCGATAAGGTGATCGATAAGGTGATCGATAAGGTGATCGATAAGGTGATAGATCGATAAGGTGATCGATAAGGTGATCGATAAGGTGATAGATCGATAAGGTGATCGATAAGGTGATCGATAAGGTGATAGATCGATAAGGTGATCGATAAGGTGATCGATAAGCCTGATCGATAAGGTGATCGATAAGGTGATCGATAAGGTGATCGATAAGCCTGATCGATAAGGTGATCGATAAGGTGATCGATAAGGTGATAGATCGATAAGGTGATCGATAAGGTGATCGATAAGGTGATCGTTATCAATAAAGATTAACGAGTTCCATCCCTAATTAATCAAATACTCATATCTAATGATTACTGCAGGGCTCGACTTTAACCCATTCTGGGCGGGAACACCTTAAAGCATTATGTTATACTTTAGCTGTTGAAAAATAGCAGAGCTTGTAGGTCTGCTATTTTTTTTTAAATCGTGAAAATGTGGCGCAAATCTTTGAATATATATATTATTTCAGAGCGAATGTTTTAAACTCAAATCTTTGCTTCTGGGGGAGGGGTCCCTGGAACAACCTATTTCCAGATGGGGGTCCCTGGAACAACCTATTTCCAGATGGGGGTCTTTTAAATCAACATTTAAATCAACACGTTTAATTTCAAGGACCCCCAGTTTGACATGCGTTAGTCTACGGACCCCCGTTTAATGGCATTTATATCTCTGAGACACCAATTTATATTGTAAAACTCTCAGAGTTACAGACCCATAAGGGTCCATTTGGTTCCATGTGTTACACTCTCAGAGTTACAGACCCATAAGGGTCCATTTGGTTCCATGTGTTACACTCAGAGTTACAGACCCATAAGGGTCCATTTGGTTCCATGTGTTACACTCAGAGTTACAGACCCATAAGGGTCCATTTGGTTCCATGTGTTACACTCAGAGTTACAGACCCATAAGGGTCCATTTGGTTCCATGTGTTACACTCAGAGTTACAGACCCATAAGGGTCTATTTGGTTCCATGTGTTACACTCAGAGTTACAGACCCATAAGGGTCCATTTGGTTCCATGTGTTACACTCAGAGTTACAGACCCATAAGGGTCCATTTGGTTCCATGTGTTACACTCAGAGTTACAGACCCATAAGGGTCCATTTGGTTCCATGTGTTACACTCAGAGTTACAGACCCATAAGGGTCCATTTGGTTCCATGTGTTACACTCTCAGAGTTACAGACCCATAAGGGTCCATTTGGTTCCATGTGTTACACTCTCAGAGTTACAGACCCATAAGGGTCCATTTGGTTCCATGTGTTACACTCTCAGAGTTACAGACCCATAAGGGTCCATTTGGTTCCTAACTATCATTTAGCTGGGGACCCCCTGGAACTCCCTCGAGGACCCCTGGGGGTCCCCGGACCCCACTTTGGGAACCACTGGCATAGTTATAAAAGGATAGCGACATCATTACCTCGTTGGTCACGTGACCGTCTCTCTGATGACATCATTACCTCGTTGGTCACGTGACCGTCTCTCTGATGACATCATTACCTCGTTGGTCACGTGACCGTCTCTCTGATGACATCATTACCTCGTTGGTCACGTGACCGTCTCTCTGATGACATCATTACCTCGTTGGTCACGTAACCGTCTCTCTGATGACATCATTACCTCGTTGGTCACGTGACCGTCTCTCTGATGACATCATTACCTCGTTGGTCACGTGACCGTCTCTCTGATGACATCATTACCTCGTTGGTCACGTGACCGTCTCTCTGATGACATCATTACCTCGTTGGTCACGTGACCGTCTCTCTGATGACATCATTACCTCGTTGGTCACGTGACCGTCTCTCTGATGACATCATTACCTCGTTGGTCACGTGACCGTCTCTCTGATGACATCATTACCTCGTTGGTCACGTGACCGTCTCTCTGATGACATCATTACCTCGTTGGTCACGTGACCGTCTCTCTGATGACATCATTACCTCGTTGGTCACGTGACCGTCTCTCTGATGACATCATTACCTCGTTGGTCACGTGACCGTCTCTCTGATGACATCATTACCTCGTTGGTCACGTGACCGTCTCTCTGATGACATCATTACCTCGTTGGTCACGTGACCGTCTCTCTGATGACATCATTACCTCGTTGGTCACGTGACCGTCTCTCTGATGACATCATTACCTCGTTGGTCACGTGACCGTCTCTCTGATGACATCATTACCTCGTTGGTCACGTGACCGTCTCTCTGATGACATCATTACCTCGTTGGTCACGTGACCGTCTCTCTGATGACATCATTACCTCGTTGGTCATGTGACCGTGCTTCTGCTTGAGGTCATCGTTCAGCTGACGCAGTCGCTCGTTCTCATTGGTCAGCAGAGCGTTGAGCTGGGAGGCGGTCTGCCACACTGTTAAAGAGACAGGACCACATTCTAAAGCTTCTCATTGGCCGAGCTGCCACACTGCTAAATCGTATCTCCCCTCCAATAATACCATTGGTTGGTATCGTGTTTTATATCATTTTTATCATTGATTTTACAACAGGTCGTTTCGAGGAAGCAATCTGATTGGTTTAAAAAGCTTTCTAGCCGTGCTTAAACCACGATAATGGAACACCTAAAGGTGCAATGCACTTTGTTCTGGACTGCCTAAGAAAACAACGACAGATTACAACTTGTCCAAAATGCAGCAGCCAGAGTTTTAACTAGAACTAAGATGAGAGAACACATTACTCCAGTTTTAGTTTCACTGCACTGGCTTCCGGTTGTTTTTAGGATTGATTTTAAAATTATTTTACTTGTTTATAAAGCTCTCAATGGTCTCGCACCTTCCTACCTACATGACTGTCTGTCTAAATATGTCCCAAACCTTCCTACCTACATGACTGTCTGTCTAAATATGTCCCAAACCTTCCTACCTACATGACTGTCTGTCTAAATATGTCCCAAACCTTCCTACCTACATGACTGCCTGCCTAAATATGTCCCAAACCTTCCTACCTACATGACTGTCTGTCTAAATATGTCCCAAACCTTCCTACCTACATGACTGTCTGTCTAAATATGTCCCAAACCTTCCTACCTACATGACCGCCTGCCTAAATATGTCCCAAACCTTCCTACCTACATGACTGTCTGTCTAAATATGTCCCAAACCTTCCTACCTACATGACTGTCTGTCTAAATATGTCCCAAACCTTCCTACGTACATGACTGCCTGTCTAAATATGTCCCAAACCTTCCTACCTACATGACTGCCTGCCAAAATATGTCCCAAACTGCCCCCTAAGGTCTTCCACTGCTGGCCTGCTCGCTTTGCCTAAAATAATGGCAACTAAAAAATACGGGGAAGCAGCTTTTTGCTTCTACGGGCCGACGGCGTGGAACAAACTCCCACTGTACCTTCGACAGGCAGCCTCTGTAGACATTTTTAAAGCGCAGCTCAAGACTCAATTCTACACTCTTGCTTTTAATTGATCTTTTAATTTTTTTGTTATAATTCATGGCCTCACTGTATTGCATTACTGCTCTTGTTTTTTTAATGTTTATGCCTTGCTTTTATTTTATTTTTTCTCCATTGCTCTGTAAAGCACTTTGAGCTGCATTTCATGTCATGAAAGGTGCTATACAAATAAAGTTGTATTATTTATTATTATTAACCTAGTTTCTGTTCTCCCAAAGCGCAGCAGACTTTAGCCATTGAAAATAGCAGATTTAGTTTTTTGCAACCAAGGTTCATGTTTTAGGTTGTTATCAGAGAAGGTAAAAGATGAGTGTTCATTTTTTTTTATTTGCTGCTTTCTTTCGTTTTAGCGATTTTAGCTGTTTTTGACAGGGGGGCGGGGCATTCGAACATGGGGCTAAATATGTATTTTCTTACACAATTTTATAGCAATGTATTTTTTTATTATTTACTGTCTATAGTCCTACTAGACCCCAGGAAATTACATCTGGCCACAAAAGATCACAGGATCTACTGAATGTGAAGGGGGTACTACAGTGCCCCCTATAGGGGGGTACTACAGTGCCCCCTATAGGGGGGTACTATAGGGGGTACTACAGTGCCCCCTATAGGGGGGTACTATAGGGGGTACTACAGTGCCCCCTATAGGGGGGTACTATAGGGGGTACTACAGTGCCCCCTATAGGGGGGTACTACAGTGCCCCCTATAGGGGGGTACTACAGTGCCCCCTATAGGGGGGTACTATAGGGGGTACTACAGTGCCCCCTATAGGGGGGTACTATAGGGGGTACTACAGTGCCCCCTATAGGGGGGTACTATAGGGGGCTGCCAGACTGTGTTGTCCCCCCCCTTCACATTCAGCAGGTTGAAAAGGCCCTCAGCTCTGAACTCTGAACTCGGTAGAATCTGCACCTGGCTCGCTGATAACAAACTATCTTTACACCTGGGAAAAACTGGATCCATTCTCTTTGA
>NW_027637964.1:617500-630000 GCF_951216825.1 Electrona antarctica | reverse complement strand
AGACTTTAAAAGACGAAAATAAAACCGCATGAGATTTCCTGATGTCATAAACTGTCAGAATCATCTTTTGTTGTGTTGGTTTATGTGCTAAAAGAGTGACTTTGAGAGCTGTTAATCCGTTACAATGGAAGTCAATGGACCCTATTTTGTATTTCTTAAATTGCTAATAAACAACACAACGGAGCAAAATAACTCATGGAATGGAATAGTTTGCCCATAATAAGGTAAGAAAACAACCCAAACCTCTCAAAAAGTGGTCTTACCCTTTAAGCATGCGTGCGTGCGTGCGTGCGTGCGTGCGTGCGTGCGTGCGTGCGTGCGTGCGTGCGTGCGTGCACCTGTCTCTGGTCCAGAGCTTCTCCCAGCTTCCTGTTCTTGGCCTGCAGAGCTTTGACGTCCTGCTCCTCCTGCAACAGATCAACACATCATCCGTCAGTACAACACCTGATCCATGAGGGCTTGGAGATCAGCTGTAGATCGCCTCACAGATCAACAAGTTGATGGAATTTGTCTTGGTTCATACTCAACATATACAGACAACCATAGATACAAAAACAAGAAGGACAATACAAAACAAAAACCAGCAGCATAGGGATTACATTCAGTTTTTAAAGTGCTATATGCATATTGCTACATACATACATCCTTCAGCCCAACTGTGCCTAATGAGTCGGGTTCAGATGTCTAATGGCTACGAGGTATAAGTGCTATCTCTGAAGCCAGATGTTGAGCTCTTGATGCTTCTACATCTCCTGCCTTCTGGCCCCAAAACTGTGGAATGCACTTCCCGTTGCAGTCAGAACTGCAGCATCACTCCCGATCTTCCGCCGTAGTCTGAAGACCCACCTTTTCAGACTCCATCATGGCCCGTAGCACTTACCCTACCCCCTTAGACAGCACTTTATGTAGACTTAGATAGCATTTGAAACAGACTTATAGCATGTCATGTAGACAGCACAATAATTGCATTGTATGTAGTCATAGCACTTCATAGTACATATGTATAGCATAGTATAGTATATATGTATAGTTTATATGTATAGTGTCATTATATAGACACTATACATTACGTTCTTAGCTTACGCATGTTTCGTGATAAATGCATTTTACATATGTGATGTATCCCCATGCTTTTTTGTTCTTGTTTAATGTAAGTCGCTCTGGATTAAGAGCGTCTGATAAATGCCTAAATTGTAAATTGTAAGAGATAATGTGTAGGATGGGAGTTCCTGATTGGAGGAGATGGAGGAGGTAATATGTAGGATGGGAGTTCCTGATTGGAGGAGATGTAGGAGGTAATGTGTAGGATGGGAGTTCCTGATTGGAGGAGATGGAGGAGGTAATGTGTAGGATGGGAGTTCCTGATTGGAGGAGATGGAGGAGGTAATGTGTAGGATGGGAGTTCCTGATTGGAGGAGATGGAGGAGGTAATGTGTAGGATGGGAGTTCCTGATTGGAGGAGATGGAGGAGGTAATGTGTAGGATGGGAGGTCCTGGAATCATAAACACAGCGTAGATTCTGTCGACTAAAAACTGAGGCGAAAAATGTTCGTCGACTAACCTTGTTTTCCACTGACGAAAACTGAACGGAAACTAAATGAAAACTAAGACTAAATGTATTGAGAGACAAAACTACTAGTAACTGGTGTACTGACCATGGTATTACTGTGTTAAAACTACTAGTAACTGGTGTACTGACCATGGTATTACTGTGTTAAAACTACTAGTAACTGGTGTACTGACCATGGCATTACTGTGTTAAAACTACTAGTAACTGGTGTACTGACCATGGTATTACTGTGTTAAAACTACTAGTAACTGGTGTACTGACCATGGTATTACTGTGTTAAAACTACTAGTAACTGGTGTACTGACCATGGTATTACTGTGATAAAACTACTAGTAACTGGTGTACTGACCATGGTATTACTGTGCTTAACTGACCAGCGAACTGGCCTGACCTGAACCCCACAGATAATCTTGGTTGTAATGTCAAGAGGAAGGTGAAATAATTTGTTTAAAAGCCCAGACCAAGTATTTTTTTTATATAATTTTTATCCCACGATTTTGCAACCCAGTTTTTTCACCCAGTGTCAATTATCTAATGTAATCCTGGGCGCTACACTTCCTCTGCCAACCTGGGGGGGGGGGGGGGGGGGGGGGCAGCGGACTGACCTCATGCTTCCTTCTATGCATGAGGAGTCCATCTGCTTCTTTTCACCTGACAGGGGGGGATTTCCCTGGCCGGACGTAGCACGTGGAAGGAACACGTTATTCCGACCAGTTCCTTCCCCCTCCATCGGGCGCCCCGGCTGGCCAGGGGGAGGCAGTTTAGAGACCAGCGCCCACAGTGTCCCCAGCGGGAATCGAACCCAGGACCTTCTAGCTGTGAGGCGACAGCATTACCCACAGTGCCACCCACTGTGACTAAAATGTTAGGAAGGGACTAGTGGACAAGAGATCCAGTATAAGTCATTTTACACTTGGTTGCATGCTGAAATAAATAGCCGCCCACAGAGCTTGTAGATCGGCTATTTTCACCAAGTGAAATAAACAGTCATTGCGACGGCATCAAGGCCCGCCAACATACATTTTGTTCGACTAAATCAACTGTCGATTTAGCCGACTAAAATCTTATGGGATTTAGTCGACTAAGACTAGACTAAAAGACTAAAACATCCCAGGTGACTAAAATGTGAATAAAACCAAATGAAAACTATTTCATTTAGAGACTATGACTAAACCTAAAATAGAAAACAACAGTGACACTGAGACACTTACTACGTTTTCATCTTTCATATTTAATTTAGTCCTAACCCTAACAAGGTCACATCATGGCTTTGGGGAGTTTGGGCAGCAGATCTACAAGCTCTCAGCGTGTCATGCTGCAATGTGTTGTGGGCTTGTAGATCACCTATTTTGAAAAATATTGAAGAAAAAAAAAACACCCAAACGCATCTCTCTGTTTTTACTAGAACTACAACATGACGTCACTGAGCCGCGGTGGTAAGAGACTCACCGCTCACCCAAACACACCTCTCTGTTTTTACTAAAACTACAACATGACGTCACTGAGCCGCGGTGGTAAGAGACTCACCGCTCACCCAAACACATCTCTGTTTTTACTAAAACAACAACATGACGTCACTGAGCCGCGGTGGTAAGAGACTCACCGCTCACCCAAACACACCTCTCTGTTTTTACTAAAACTACAACATGACGTCACTGAGCCGCGGTGGTAAGAGACTCACCGCTCACCCAAACACACCTCTCTGTTTTTACTAAAACTACAACATGACGTCACTGAGCCGCGGTGGTAAGAGACTCACCGCTCACCCAAACACACCTCTCTGTTTTTACTAAAACAACAACATGACGTCACTGAGCCGCGGTGGTAAGAGACTCACCGCTCACCCAAACACATCTCTGTTTTTACTAAAACTACAACATCACGTCACTGAGCCGCGGTGGTAAGAGACTCACCGCTCACCCAAACACACCTCTCTGTTTTTACTAAAACTACAACATGACGTCACTGAGCCGCGGTGGTAAGAGACTCACCGCTCACCCAAACACACCTCTCTGTTTTTACTAAAACTACAACATGACGTCACTGAGCCGCGGTGGTAAGAGACTCACCGCTCACCCCAAACACACCTCTCTGTTTTTACTAAAACTACAACATGACGTCACTGAGCCGCGGTGGTAAGAGACTCACCGCTCACCCCAAACACATCTCTCTGTTTTTACTAGAACTACAACATGGCCGTCACTGACCCGCGGTGATGTCACTGAGCCGCGGTGATGTCACTGAGCCGCGGTGGTAAGAGACTCACCGCTCACCCAAACACACCTCTCTGTTTTTACTAGAACTACAACATGACGTCACTGAGCCGCGGTGGTAAGAGACTCACCGCTCACCCAAACACACCTCTCTGTTTTTACTAGAACTACAACATGGCGTCACTGACCCGCGGTGATGTCACTGAGCCGCGGTGGTCACCTCTAACTATAATCTCATCACATGGTGGTCCGGTGACCAATCAACAAAAACTCACCAAGTTGGACACGCCCCCCAGCTTGATGACGGTCTCCACGGCCGTAGCCCCACCTCCCCCGCTGGCACCGGGCCCGCCCCCTTCCTCGGGGCCCCTCCGCTGCTTCTCCGGGGGCCCGCCCCCCGACGAGGAGGGGGAGGGGGAGGGGCCGCCGCTCGAGTCACATGGGCGCTTCTGTCCCGACATCCTCAACCAACAGTCCTGGAGACACACACATACACACACACACACACACACACACACACACACACACACACACACACACACACACACACACACACACACACACACACACACACACACACACACACACACACACACACACGTCACATTTAATCATTTATTCGTCCACATAAGACAGTGGTTTTCAACGAGTGGTCCGGGGACCACCAGGGGTCCTTGAGGGGGTTCCAGGTGGTCCCCATGTGGTCCGTGGCTCAGATGGGTCTGAGAGGATAAATGTCATCAGGTGGTCCGTGGCTCAGATGGGTCTGAGAGGCTAAATGTCATCAGGTGGTCCGTGGCTCAGATGGGTCTGAGAGGCTAAATGTCATCAAACGGTGGTCCGTGGCTCAAATGGGTCTGAGAGGCTAAATGTCATCAAACGGTGGTCCGTGGCTCAGATGGGTCTGAGAGGCTAAATGCCATCAGGTGGTCCGTGGCTCAGATGGGTCTGAGAGGCTAAATGTCATCAAACGGTGGTCCGTGGCTCAGATGGGTCTGAGAGGCTAAATGCCATCAGGTGGTCCGTGGCTCAGATGGGTCTGAGAGGCTAAATGTCATCAAACGGTGGTCCGTGGCTCAAATGGGTCTGAGAGGCTAAATGTCATCAGGTGGTCCGTGGCTCAAATGGGTCTGAGAGGCTAAATGTCATCAGGTGGTCCGTGGCTCAAATGGGTCTGAGAGGCTAAATGCCATCAGGTGGTCCGTGGCTCAGATGGGTCTGAGAGGCTAAATGCCATCAGGTGGTCCGTGGCTCAAACGCTGAATGAATAAATAATCTTTTAGAGCTAAACTGCACCAGTATTATTTATAATTATGATTATAACATGTTTAGATGTTTTATGTTGGATACATAAACATGAATAAATAAACATAAACAATATCATTGTGTTAAGTTCAAACTGTGTGAATATATTAGACATATTATTATTAGTGGTGTTTTAAATAAACATAATTAACGTCATTGTGTTCAAACTGTGTGAATGTTGATGCTAACATGCTAACGGTTAGCTCCTCGGCTAGCCTGCTGTGTTTTAACGTTAATTAAACTGTTTGATGTTTAAACTGCTCTTACCGTTTATTGAAGTTATGAACGTTGACGATATTAATCTGTTTATTAATGTAGAAATGATTACATTAATGTTTAAATGCTGCTGCTCTCTCTCTCTCTCCCTCTCTCTCTCTCTCTCTCTCCCCCCTCCGGATGAGCAGGGTTGCCAGGTTGGGAGAGAAACAAGCGCCCCCCACACACACACACACACACACACACACACACACACACACACCATGCCACCAAAATGTGGAACGCCCTACCAACAGTCATTAAGACATGTGAATCCCTTGACTCCTTCAAAACCGCTCTCAAAGGGCACCTACGGACGGCTGCAATTCGAAACTGGCCCCCGTAAAATCTGGATCCCCCCCCCCCCCCCCCCCCCCTGTTCCCCCTCAATGTATATGTTTCTTTTCCCTTTATACCTCCTTTTAATGATTTCCTTTTGGCTATATAGAATTGTCTATTTGTACGTCTCTAATTGTTATGATGAATTGAACAAGGTGGACCCTCTTGTAAACAAGTGTAATGCTTTATTGAGTCATCCACTCACAGTTAACAGTCTTTGTGTTGAGTTGTGCTTGAAATGTACTGGAATTCTGCAAACTGTTAATAAATCAATCAATCAATCAACGCACGCGCACACACACACACACACACACACACACACACACACACACACACACACACACACACACACACACACGCACACGCACACGCACACACACACGCACACACACACACCACACACATACACACACACACACGCACACGCACACACACACACCACACAGACACACACACACACACACACACACACACACACACACACACACTGATAGAGGGGGTCCCTGGTAGAGGGGGTCCCTGGTAGAGGGGTTAGAGGGGGTCCCTGGTAGAGGGGGTCCCTGGTAGAGGGGGTTAGAGGGGGTCCCTGGTAGAGGGGTTAGAGGGGGTCCCTGGTAGAGGGGGTTAGAGGGGGTCCCTGGTAGAGGGGTTAGAGGGGGTCCCTGGTAGAGGGGGTTAGAGGGGGTCCCTGGTAGAGGGGGTTAGAGGGGGTCCCTGGTAGAGGGGTTAGAGGGGGTCCCTGGTAGAGGGGGTTAGAGGGGGTCCCTGGTAGAGGGGGTCCCTGATAGAGGGGGTCCCTGGTAGAGGGGGTTAGAGGGGGTCCCTGATAGAGGGGGTCCCTGATAGAGGGGGGTCCCTGGTAGAGGGGTTAGAGGGGGTCCCTGGTAGAGGGGGTTAGAGGGGGTCCCTGGTAGAGGGGGTTAGAGGGGGTCCCTGGTAGAGGGGGTCCCTGGTAGAGGGGGTTAGAGGGGGTCCCTGATAGAGGGGGTCCCTGATAGAGGGGGTCCCTGATAGAGAGGGTCCCTGGTAGAGGGGGTTAGAGGGGGTCCCTGGTAGAGGGGGTCCCTGATAGAGGGGGTCCCTGGTAGAGGGGGTCCCTGATAGAGGGGGTCCCTGGTAGAGGGGGTTAGAGGGGGTCCCTGGTAGAGGGGGTCCCTGATAGAGGGGGTCCCTGGTAGAGGGGGTTAGAGGGGGTCCCTGGTAGAGGGGGTTAGAGGGGGTCCCTGATAGAGGGGGTCCCTGGTAGAGGGGGGTCCCTGGTAGGTCCGTGTTTAAACAACATTCAGGAACAAAACCAAACATAAATAAAAAAAAATCACACCCGTGTGAACTGAGTGGTGTAAGGTCTTATATAGCCTGATCAGCTGTGGTCTGACGTAATGTCTGACGTAATGAAATCACACCCGGGTGAACTGGGTGACCGTAGCAACCATGCTCATTTTTTTACGAACAGACAGACAGACAGACAGACAGACACGTAAACTAACAAAGCCAGTCGTAGGAGTGGTTTACACGACTCAAAAGTGTTACAAGTGAAAATGAAGTCGCTTACAACAAGCAGACATGGCAACACTGAACCCTGGGGACGATTGACAGTCCCACAGCACCACCCAGCGGAGGGAGGGTGTAAAGGTCTGTTTAATATCTTTAAAGTCCCTCGAGGACCCCGAGGGAGTTCCAGGGGGTCCCCAGCTAAATGATAGTTAGGAACCAAGTTAGGAACCCTTAGGTCTGTAACTCTGAGAGTGTTTCAATGGAACCAAATGGACCCTTACGGGTCTGTAACTCTGAGAGTGTTTCAATGGAACCAAATGGACCCTTACGGGTCTGTAACTCTGAGAGTGTTTCAATGGAACCAAATGGACCCTTACGGGTCTGTAACTCTGAGAGTGTACAAATGGAACCAAATGGACCCTTACGGGTCTGTAACTCAGAGAGTGTACACATGGAACCAAATGGACCCTTACGGGTCTGTAACTCTGAGAGTGTACACATGGA
This sequence comes from Electrona antarctica, assembly GCF_951216825.1. Classification (NCBI taxonomy): domain Eukaryota; kingdom Metazoa; phylum Chordata; class Actinopteri; order Myctophiformes; family Myctophidae; genus Electrona; species Electrona antarctica. The sequence goes on along the minus strand of NW_027637964.1, from coordinate 622,320 downwards.
ACCAAATGGACCCTTATGGGTCCGTGACTCTGAGAGTGTACAAATGGAACCAAATGGACCCTTACGGGTCTGTGACTCTGAGAGTGTACAAATGGAACCAAATGGACCCTTATGGGTCTGTGACTCTGAGAGTGTACAAGTGGAACCAAATGGACCCTTATGGGTCTGTGACTCTGAGAGTGTACACGTGGAACCAAATGGACCCTTATGGGTCTGTGACTCTGAGAGTGTACACGTGGAAGCAAATGGACCCTTATGGGTCTGTGACTCTGAGAGTGTACAAGTGGAACCAAATGGACCCTTATTGGTCTGTAACTCTGAGAGTGTACACATGGAACCAAATGGACCCTTATGGGTCTGTAACTCTGAGAGTGTACAAATGGAACCAAATGGACCCTTATGGGTCTGTAACTCTGAGCGTGTACACATGGAACCAAATGGACCCTTACGGGTCTGTAACTCTGAGAGTGTACACATGGAACCAAATGGACCCTTACGGGTCTGTAACTCTGAGAGTGTACAAATGGAACCAAATGGACCCTTATGGGTCTGTAACTCTGAGCGTGTACACATGGAACCAAATGGACCCTTATGGGTCTGTAACTCTGAGTGTGTACAAATGGAACCAAATGGACCCTTATGCGTCTGTAACTCTGAGAGTGTACAAGTGGAACCAAATGGACCCTTATGGGTCTGTAACTCTGAGAGTGTACAAATGGAACCAAACCATGTGGTTCCATTTGTACACTCTCAGAGTTAGAGGGGGTCCCAGAAATGCCATTAAATGGGGGTCCGTAGACAGACGGCGGGTCGCTTTGATCTCCATTCTCCAAGTGTGGTTGAACAGCGACACCTGCTGGTGGTTGGATTTAATTAAACACGTTTGAAATTTTGTTTAGAAAAAATACTTTGTACCCAATGTATGTATAAAACAATGCAATGCTCCAACTGTATAGACTTTATGTTTACACAATGCTGTACCTCCAACTGTATATACTTTATGTTTACACAATGCTGTACCTCCAACTGTATATACTTTATGTTTACACAATGCTGTACCTCCAACTGTATATACTTTATGTTTACACAATGCTGTACCTCCAACTGTATATACTTTATGTTTACACAATGCTGTACCTCCAACTGTATATACTTTATGTTTACACAATGCTGTACCTCCAACTGTATATACTTTATGTTTACACAATGCTGTACCTCCAACTGTATATACTTTATGTTTACACAATGCTGTACCTCCAACTGTATATACTTTATGTTTACACAATACTGTACCTCCTCCAACTGTATATACTTTATGTTTACACAATACTGTACCTCCTCCAACTGTATATACTTTATGTAAATGAGCTTTATGAATGTGTGTGTTTAATAGGCTAATAATATGTTATGTCGTTATCTCCATGATAAATCAATTAATACTAAACCTTAAATAAAATATTTATGTTTCAACATTAAACACAGAAAAAAACGGCAAACAAGGCTGTTCTGATATTTTATTTTATTCTTGTATTTATTATGCTTTTTGAATCTCATCCCTGAGTGACACCAATACATTACAATAAAAACTTAAACTAATGTTTTTTTAAAACATCAGGATTTAGCATTTTCACCAAATCTAAACTAAACCTGCCAAAACCCACTTTAAATACAAAGGAAATTAAACATTTTCCTAGACAGCTCCAAGTACAGAGCCCTGGAGAACCCCGCTCAGCCGTTAGTATAGAGGTTCAACATGTTCACCAGATCTCACAGACCTCTGCTGTAGCTTCATAAACATATATCCCTGCATACAGGGGGCGTGTGAAGGTCGTCCTCTCTGTGTGAAGGAGACTCATTGTGTTTCCACACACATCATAGTAACACACAACACCTGCTGGGGGATCTACATACACCCCCACCCTGTGGCTCCCCCCTGTGGAGGGAACAGGTCCTGACACTTCAGTCCAAATGCTGTTGTGACGGAACAGGTAGCGTTTATTTATTAATCTGTTTATTAATGTAGAAATGATTACATTAATGTTTAAATGCTGCTGCTCTCTCTCTCTCTCCCTCTCTCTCTCTCTCTCTCTCCCCCCTCCGGATGAGCAGGGTTGCCAGGTTGGGAGAGAAACAAGCGCCCCCCACACACACACACACACACACACACACACACACACACACCATGCCACCAAAATGTGGAACGCCCTACCAACAGTCATTAAGACATGTGAATCCCTTGACTCCTTCAAAACCGCTCTCAAAGGGCACCTACGGACGGCTGCAATTCGAAACTGGCCCCCGTAAAATCTGGATCCCCCCCCCCCCACCCCCCCTGTTCCCCCTCAATGTATATGTTTCTTTTCCCTTTATACCTCCTTTTAATGATTTCCTTTTGGCTATATAGAATTGTCTATTTGTACGTCTCTAATTGTTATGATGAATTGAACAAGGTGGACCCTCTTGTAAACAAGTGTAATGCTTTATTGAGTCATCCACTCACAGTTAACAGTCTTTGTGTTGAGTTGTGCTTGAAATGTACTGGAATTCTGCAAACTGTTAATAAATCAATCAATCAATCAACGCACGCGCACACACACACACACACACACACACACACACACACACACACACACACACACACACACACACACACACACACACACACACACACACGCACACGCACACGCACACACACACGCACACACACACACCACACACATACACACACACACACGCACACGCACACACACACACCACACAGACACACACACACACACACACACACACACACACACACACACACACACTGATAGAGGGGGTCCCTGGTAGAGGGGGTCCCTGGTAGAGGGGTTAGAGGGGGTCCCTGGTAGAGGGGGTCCCTGGTAGAGGGGGTTAGAGGGGGTCCCTGGTAGAGGGGTTAGAGGGGGTCCCTGGTAGAGGGGGTTAGAGGGGGTCCCTGGTAGAGGGGTTAGAGGGGGTCCCTGGTAGAGGGGGTTAGAGGGGGTCCCTGGTAGAGGGGGTTAGAGGGGGTCCCTGGTAGAGGGGTTAGAGGGGGTCCCTGGTAGAGGGGGTTAGAGGGGGTCCCTGGTAGAGGGGGTCCCTGATAGAGGGGGTCCCTGGTAGAGGGGGTTAGAGGGGGTCCCTGATAGAGGGGGTCCCTGATAGAGGGGGTCCCTGGTAGAGGGGTTAGAGGGGGTCCCTGGTAGAGGGGGTTAGAGGGGGTCCCTGGTAGAGGGGGTTAGAGGGGGTCCCTGGTAGAGGGGGTCCCTGGTAGAGGGGGTTAGAGGGGGTCCCTGATAGAGGGGGTCCCTGATAGAGGGGGTCCCTGATAGAGAGGGTCCCTGGTAGAGGGGGTTAGAGGGGGTCCCTGGTAGAGGGGGTCCCTGATAGAGGGGGTCCCTGGTAGAGGGGGTCCCTGATAGAGGGGGTCCCTGGTAGAGGGGGTTAGAGGGGGTCCCTGGTAGAGGGGGTCCCTGATAGAGGGGGTCCCTGGTAGAGGGGGTTAGAGGGGGTCCCTGGTAGAGGGGGTTAGAGGGGGTCCCTGATAGAGGGGGTCCCTGGTAGAGGGGGTCCCTGGTAGGTCCGTGTTTAAACAACATTCAGGAACAAAACCAAACATAAATAAAAAAAATCACACCCGTGTGAACTGAGTGGTGTAAGGTCTTATATAGCCTGATCAGCTGTGGTCTGACGTAATGTCTGACGTAATGAAATCACACCCGGGTGAACTGGGTGACCGTAGCAACCATGCTCATTTTTTTACGAACAGACAGACAGACAGACAGACAGACACGTAAACTAACAAAGCCAGTCGTAGGAGTGGTTTACACGACTCAAAAGTGTTACAAGTGAAAATGAAGTCGCTTACAACAAGCAGACATGGCAACACTGAACCCTGGGGACGATTGACAGTCCCACAGCACCACCCAGCGGAGGGAGGGTGTAAAGGTCTGTTTAATATCTTTAAAGTCCCTCGAGGACCCCGAGGGAGTTCCAGGGGGTCCCCAGCTAAATGATAGTTAGGAACCAAGTTAGGAACCCTTAGGTCTGTAACTCTGAGAGTGTTTCAATGGAACCAAATGGACCCTTACGGGTCTGTAACTCTGAGAGTGTTTCAATGGAACCAAATGGACCCTTACGGGTCTGTAACTCTGAGAGTGTTTCAATGGAACCAAATGGACCCTTACGGGTCTGTAACTCTGAGAGTGTACAAATGGAACCAAATGGACCCTTACGGGTCTGTAACTCAGAGAGTGTACACATGGAACCAAATGGACCCTTACGGGTCTGTAACTCTGAGAGTGTACACATGGAACCAAATGGACCCTTATGGGTCCGTGACTCTGAGAGTGTACAAATGGAACCAAATGGACCCTTACGGGTCTGTGACTCTGAGAGTGTACAAATGGAACCAAATGGACCCTTATGGGTCTGTGACTCTGAGAGTGTACAAGTGGAACCAAATGGACCCTTATGGGTCTGTGACTCTGAGAGTGTACACGTGGAACCAAATGGACCCTTATGGGTCTGTGACTCTGAGAGTGTACACGTGGAAGCAAATGGACCCTTATGGGTCTGTGACTCTGAGAGTGTACAAGTGGAACCAAATGGACCCTTATTGGTCTGTAACTCTGAGAGTGTACACATGGAACCAAATGGACCCTTATGGGTCTGTAACTCTGAGAGTGTACAAATGGAACCAAATGGACCCTTATGGGTCTGTAACTCTGAGCGTGTACACATGGAACCAAATGGACCCTTACGGGTCTGTAACTCTGAGAGTGTACACATGGAACCAAATGGACCCTTACGGGTCTGTA
>NW_027637964.1:595000-612500 GCF_951216825.1 Electrona antarctica | reverse complement strand
CTCTCCCCTTGGAATGTGGAACCTCATCAAGGACTGATCCACCCCTGCAAAAAAGACAGGAAACATTATGTGCGTGCGTGCGTGCGTGCGTGCGTGCGTGCGTGCGTGCGTGCGTGCGTGCGTGCGTGCGTGCCTGCGTGCGTGCGTGCGTGCGTGTGTGTGCGGATAGTTTACCTGGATAGGGACTCTCTCCAGTGAGAATGGTCCAGAGAACTATGGATAGTTTACCTGATAGGGACTCTCTCCAGTGAGAATAGGATAGTTTACCTGGATAGGGACTCTCTCCAGTGAGAATAGGATAGTTTACCTGGATAGGGACTCTCTCCAGTGAGAATAGGATAGTTTACCTGGATAGGGACTCTCTCCAGTGAGAATAGGATAGTTTACCTGGATAGGGACTCTCTCCAGTGAGAATAGGATAGTTTACCTGGATAGGGACTCTCTCCAGTGAGAATGGTCCAGAGAACTATGGATAGGGACTCTCTCCAGTGAGAATAGGATAGTTTACCTGGATAGGGACTCTCTCCAGTGAGAATGGTCCAGAGAACTATGGATAGGGACTCTCTCCAGTGAGAATAGGATAGTTTACCTGGATAGGGACTCTCTCCAGTGAGAATAGGATAGTTTACCTGGATAGGGACTCTCTCCAGTGAGAATAGGATAGTTTACCTGGATAGGGACTCTCTCCAGTGAGAATAGGATAGTTTACCTGGATAGGGACTCTCTCCAGTGAGAATAGGATAGTTTACCTGGATAGGGACTCTCTCCAGTGAGAATAGGATAGTTTACCTGGATAGGGACTCTCTCCAGTGAGAATAGGATAGTTTACCTGGATAGGGACTCTCTCCAGTGAGAATGGTCCAGAGAACTATGGATAGGGACTCTCTCCAGTGAGAATAGGATAGTTTACCTGGATAGGGACTCTCTCCAGTGAGAATGGTCCAGAGAACTATGGATAGGGACTCTCTCCAGTGAGAATAGGATAGTTTACCTGGATAGGGACTCTCTCCAGTGAGAATAGGATAGTTTACCTGGATAGGGACTCTCTCCAGTGAGAATAGGATAGTTTACCTGGATAGGGACTCTCTCCAGTGAGAATAGGATAGTTTACCTGGATAGGGACTCTCTCCAGTGAGAATAGGATAGTTTACCTGGATAGGGACTCTCTCCAGTGAGAATAGGATAGTTTACCTGGATAGGGACTCTCTCCAGTGAGAATAGGATAGTTTACCTGGATAGGGACTCTCTCCAGTGAGAATGGTCCAGAGAACTATGCCGTAGCTAATAAAAAGGAGGAAAGCATTCAAGCATTAGAAAGAGGTTTCCACACAATAAAAAACACCACGTGTCACTTCAACGCATAATATGTATTTGATGACTGATGTAGTAGCATCCATTCCTTCTAGAGTTAACCAGTAAACATAGATAGAGTTAATCACCTGTAAACATCATAGGAGCGAACACGGCGGTATGTCTCTTTAAAAGCCTCAGGGGGCGTGTAGGACAAAGTGCCTCCTTTGTTTTCACCGTTGGTCGACCTGACACTGTTGGTCACCGTAGACAGGCCAAAATCTGCTATCTGTGGACAGAAAGAGGAGGCGCTTATGATTTTGTTTAAGCAGGAAGAGAACTGTTCATTTCGACAGCAAATTTGCATTTACTGATGGATGAACGGATGGATATACATTAACTGATGGATATATGAATACATGAACTGATGGATATACATTAACTGATAGATATATATACACTGTATGTATACAGTACATTAACTGATGTATTTATGTATGTATATTGTGTACCTTGGCATTGAAGTCAGCATCCAGCAGGATATTGGCTGGTTTCAGGTCATTAACTGATAGATAGATATGTATAACTAGAAGAAGTGCCCCTCGGGGCACAGGTCTCCACCAGGCCAGGTAGGATATCCTAGGATCACAGGTCTCCACCAGGCCAGGTAGGATATCCTAGGATCACAGGTCTCCACCAGGCCAGGTAGGATATCCTAGGATCACAGGTCTCCACCAGGCCAGGTAGGATATCCTAGGATCACAGGTCTCCACCAGGCCAGGTAGGATATCCTAGGATCACAGGTCTCCACCAGGGCAGGTAGGATATCCTAAGATCACAGGTCTCCACCAGGGCAGGTAGGATATCCTAGGATCACAGGTCTCCACCAGGGCAGGTAGGATATCCTAGGATCACAGGTCTCCACCAGGCCAGGTAGGATATCCTAGGATCACAGGTCTCCACCAGGGCAGGTAGGATATCCTAGGATCACAGGTCTCCACCAGGGCAGGTAGGATATCCTAGGATCACAGGTCTCCACCAGGGCAGGTAGGATATCCTAGGATCACAGGTCTCCACCAGGGCAGGTAGGATATCCTAGGATCACAGGTCTCCACCAGGGCAGGTAGGATATCCTAGGATCACAGGTCTCCACCAGGGCAGGTAGGATATCCTAGGATCACAGGTCTCCACCAGGATAATAGATAGATATGTCATATAGGCCACAACCTGACCTGCCCTGGTGGAGACCTGTCCTATTATAGCGCCACCAGGAGGCCACAACCTGACCTGCCCTGGTGGAGACCTGTCCTATTATAGCGCCACCAGGAGGCCACAACCTGACCTGCCCTGGTGGAGACCTGTCCTATTATAGCGCCACCAGGAGGCCACAACCTGACCTGCCCTGGTGGAGACCTGTCCTATTATAGCGCCACCAGTAGGCCACAACCTGACCTGCCCTGGTGGAGACCTGTCCTATTATAGCGCCACCAGGAGGCCACAACCTGACCTGCCCTGGTGGAGACCTGTCCTATTATAGCGCCACCAGGAGGCCACAACCTGACCTGCCCTGGTGGAGACCTGTCCTATTATAGCGCCACCAGGAGGCCACAACCTGACCTGCCCTGGTGACCTGTCCTATTATAGCGCCACCAGGAGGCCACAACCTGACCTGCCCTGGTGGAGACCTGTCCTATTATAGCGCCACCAGGAGGCCACAACCTGACCTGCCCTGGTGGAGACCTGTCCTATTATAGCGCCACCAGGAGGCCACAACCTGACCTGCCCTGGTGAGACCTGTCCTATTATAGTGCCACCAGGAGGCCACAACCTGACCTGCCCTGGTGGAGACCTGTCCTATTATAGTGCCACCAGGAGGCCACAACCTGACCTTCCCTGGTGGAGACCTGTCCTATTATAGCGCCACCAGGAGGCCACAACCTGACCTGCCCTGGTGGAGACCTGTCCTATTATAGCGCCACCAGGAGGCCACAACCTGACCTGCCCTGGTGGAGACCTGTCCTATTATAGCGCCACCAGGAGGCCACAACCTGACCTGCCCTGGTGGAGACCTGTCCTATTATAGCGCCACCAGGAGGCCACAACCTGACCTGTCCTGGTGGAGACCTGTCCTATTATAGCGCCACCAGGAGGCCACAACCTGACCTGTCCTGGTGGAGACCTGTGCCCCGAGGGGCACTTTTTCTAGTTGTGTACCTTGGCATTGAAGTCGGCATCCAGCAGGACATTGGCTGGTTTCAGGTCCATGTGCACAAGGTCATTCTTACAGTGGAGGAAGTCCATGGCTAGCGCCACCTGGTGGGCTAGACGGAACGCCAGGGGCCAGGGTGGAGGTTTAGACTGGGTCTGTAAGGGTTAATATTATATATGATAGTTATAATAGAAGAGAGACTTACATTAAGCAAGAACACAAAAGCATGTCAATACATCACATACATATAGGCAATACATCACATACATAAAGGCAATACATCACATACATAAAGGCAATACATCACATACATAAAGGCAATACATCACATACATAAAGGCAATACATCACATACATAAAGGCAATACATCACATACATAAAGGCAATACATCACATACATAAAGGCAATACGTCACATACATAAAGGCAATACATCACATACATAAAGGCAATACATCACATACATAAAGGCAATACATCACATACATAAAGGCAATACATCACATACATAAAGGCAATACATCACATACATAAAGGCAATACATCACATACATAAAGGCAATACATCACATACATATAGGCAATACATCACATACATAAAGGCAATACATCACCCCCCATAGCAGGATTCATAAAGGTCAGACTAGATGGGCCTGTTGTGTAATAAATACTACAAAATCTATATTCAGTTACTGTTGGTAACGAGAAAAACAAAAGCTATTTTGTAAACACAGAATACACTTTCAGTCAGTTATCCTTTTTGTTTTGTTTTCAGTTCGAGTTGTGCTTATTTAGATGGTTTCAGTTTAATTTATAAAGACCTTGTTGAACAGAAAGGAGTGCAGGGAGCCTCCCTCCATCACTATGCCCTGCCTCTCTTTATAAAGACCTTGTTGAACAGAAAGGAGTGCAGGGAGCCTCCCTCCATCACTATGCCCTGCCTCTCTTTATAAATACCTTGTTGAACAGAAAGGAGTGCAGGGAGCCTCCCTCCATCACTATGCCCTGCCTCTCTTTATAAAGACCTTGTTGAACAGAAAGGAGTGCAGGGAGCCTCCCTCCATCACTATGCCCTGCCTCTCTTTATAAATACCTTGTTGAACAGAAAGGAGTGCAGGGAGCCTCCCTCCATCACTATGCCCTGCCTCTCTTTATAAATACCTTGTTGAACAGAAAGGAGTGCAGGGAGCCTCCCTCCATCACTATGCCCTGCCTCTCTTTATAAAGACCTTGTTGAACAGAAAGGAGTGCAGGGAGCCTCCCTCCATCACTATGCCCTGCCTCTCTTTATAAAGACCTTGTTGAACAGAAAGGAGTGCAAGGAGCCTCCCTCCATCACTATGCCCTGCCTCTCTTTATAAAGACCTTGTTGAACAGAAAGGAGTGCAGGGAGCCTCCCTCCATCACTATGCCCTGCCTCTCTTTATAAAGACCTTGTTGAACAGAAAGGAGTGCAGGGAGCCTCCCTCCATCACTATGCCCTGCCTCTCTTTATAAATACCTTGTTGAACAGAAAGGAGTGCAGGGAGCCTCCCTCCATCACTATGCCCTGCCTCTCTTTATAAATACCTTGTTGAACAGAAAGGAGTGCAGGGAGCCTCCCTCCATCACTATGCCCTGCCTCTCTTTATAAAGACCTTGTTGAACAGAAAGGAGTGCAGGGAGCCTCCCTCCATCACTATGCCCTGCCTCTCTTTATAAAGACCTTGTTGAACAGAAAGGAGTGCAGGGAGCCTCCCTCCATCACTATGCCCTGCCTCTCTTTATAAAGACCTTGTTGAACAGAAAGGAGTGCAGGGAGCCTCCCTCCATCACTATGCCCTGCCTCTCTTTATAAAGACCTTGTTGAACAGAAAGGAGTGCAGGGAGCCTCCCTCCATCACTATGCCCTGCCTCTCTTTATAAAGACCTTGTTGATCAGAAAGGAGTGCAAGGAGCCTCCCTCCATCACTATGCCCTGCCTCTCTTTATAAAGACCTTGTTGAACAGAAAGGAGTGCAGGGAGCCTCCCTCCATCACTATGCCCTGCCTCTCTTTATAAAGACCTTGTTGAACAGAAAGGAGTGCAGGGAGCCTCCCTCCATCACTATGCCCTGCCTCTCTTCATAAAGACCTTGTTGAACAGAAAGGAGTGCAAGGAGCCTCCCTCCATCACTATGCCCTGCCTCTCTTTATAAAGACCTTGTTGAACAGAAAGGAGTGCAAGGAGCCTCCCTCCATCACTATGCCCTGCCTCTCTTCATAAAGACCTTGTTGAACAGAAAGGAGTGCAGGGAGCCTCCCTCCATCAGCTCCATCACTATGCCCTGCCTCTCTTTATAAAGACCTTGTTGAACAGAAAGGAGTGCAGGGAGCCTCCCTCCATCACTATGCCCTGCCTCTCTTTATAAATACCTTGTTGATCAGAAAGGAGTGCAAGGAGCCTCCCTCCATCAGCTCCATCACTATGCCCTGCCTCTCTTTGCGTCCCATGCCGGGGGGGCGGCCGCGGTACATCCCATAGACCCTGGGGACGAACTGCTGGTCTGCTGCTTCCATGTAATCTGCCTCTCGACACAGGCCAGCGTACAACGCTCCAGAGCTGTTGGTGATTGGAGGACACAATGACACAGAGCAGTGATAGGAGGAGGAGACAATGACACAGGGCAGTGATAGGAGGAGGACACAATGACACAGGGCAGTGATAGGAGGAGGAGACAATGACACAGGGCAGTGATAGGAGGAGACAATGACACAGGGCAGTGATAGGAGGAGGAGACAATGACACAGGGCAGTGATAGGAGGAGACAATGACACAGGGCAGTGATTGGAGGAGGACACAATGACACAGAGCAGTGATAGGAGGAGGAGACAATGACACAGGGCAGTGATTGGAGGAGACAATGACACAGGGCAGTGATTGGAGGAGACAATGACACAGGGCAGTGATAGGAGGAGACAATGACACAGGGCAGTGATAGGAGGAGACAATGACACAGGGCAGTGATAGGAGGAGGAGACAATGACACAGGGCAGTGATAGGAGGAGGAGACAATGACACAGAGCAGTGATAGGAGGAGGAGACAATGACACAGGGCAGTGATAGGAGGAGGACACAATGACACAGAGCAGTGATAGGAGGAGGAGACAATGACACAGGGCAGTGATAGGAGGAGGAGACAATGACACAGGGCAGTGATTGGAGGAGACAATGACACAGAGCAGTGATAGGAGGAGACAATGACACAGGGCAGTGATAGGAGGAGGACACAATGACACAGGGCAGTGATTGGAGGAGGAGACAATGACACAGGGCAGTGATTGGAGGAGGACACAATGACACAGGGCAGTGATTGGAGGAGGAGACAATGACACAGGGCAGTGATAGGAGGAGGACACAATGACACAGGGCAGTGATAGGAGGAGGACACAATGACACAGGGCAGTGATAGGAGGAGACAATGACACAGGCCAGTGATTGGAGGAGGAGACAATGACACAGGGCAGTGATAGGAGGACACAATGACACAGGGCAGTGATAGGAGGAGGAGACAATGACACAGGGCAGTGATTGGAGGAGGAGACAATGACACAGGGCAGTGATTGGAGGAGGACACAATGACACAGGGCAGTGATTGGAGGAGGAGACAATGACACAGGGCAGTGATTGGAGGAGGACACAATGACACAGGGCAGTGATTGGAGGAGACAATGACACAGAGCAGTGATAGGAGGAGGAGACAATGACACAGGGCAGTGATAGGAGGAGACAATGACACAGGGCAGTGATAGGAGGAGGAGACAATGACACAGGGCAGTGATTGGAGGAGACAATGACACAGAGCAGTGATTGGAGGAGGAGACAATGACACAGGGCAGTGATAGGAGGAGGACACAATGACACAGAGCAGTGATAGGAGGAGGAGACAATGACACAGGGCAGTGATAGGAGGAGGACACAATGACACAGAGCAGTGATAGGAGGAGGACACAATGACACAGAGCAGTGATAGGAGGAGGAGACAATGACACAGGGCAGTGATAGGAGGAGACAATGACACAGGGCAGTGATAGGAGGAGGACACAATGACACAGAGCAGTGATTGGAGGAGGACACAATGACACAGAGCAGTGATAGGAGGAGACAATGACACAGGGCAGTGATTGGAGGAGGAGACAATGACACAGAGCAGTGATAGGAGGAGGACACAATGACACAGAGCAGTGATAGGAGGAGGACACAATGACACAGGGCAGTGATTGGAGGAGGACACAATGACACAGAGCAGTGATAGGAGGAGGACACAATGACACAGAGCAGTGATAGGAGGAGACAATGACACAGAGCAGTGATAGGAGGAGGACACAATGACACAGGGCAGTGATAGGAGGAGGAGACAATGACACAGAGCAGTGATTGGAGGAGGAGACAATGACACAGGGCAGTGATAGGAGGAGGAGACAATGACACAGGGCAGTGATTGGAGGAGGAGACAATGACACAGGGCAGTGATAGGAGGAGGAGACAATGACACAGGGCAGTGATAGGAGGAGGAGACAATGACACAGGGCAGTGATAGGAGGAGACAATGACACAGAGCAGTGATTGGAGGAGACAATGACACAGGGCAGTGATTGGAGGAGACAATGACACATCAGTGTTGTTTTCGTCGACTAAAACTAAGGCGAAAAATGTTTTCATTTAGTTTCCATGTCGTTTTTGCCACTAAGCTATGATGGCAAAAACTAAGACTAAATATGTTGACAATTTCGTCAACAGATAGAAACTATACTACAATGTTAGGAAGGGACTAGTGGACAAGCGATCCAGTATGAGTCATTTTACACTTGGTTGCATGCTGAAAATAGCCGATCTACAAGCTCACAACGCGTCACGCTGCGACGCGTTGTGAGCTTGTAGATCGGCTATTTTCAGCAAGTGTAAAATCAGTCATTACGACGGCATAAAGGCCCGCCAAAACACACTTTAGTCGACTAAATCACCTGTAGATTTAGTCGACTAAAATCTTCTGACATTTAGTCGACTAAATTAATGGTGGAAACAGCCGATCTACAAGCTCACAACGCGCCATGTCGTGACGCGTTTTGAAGCACAGGAAGTGGAAACAGGGAAACGATTGTGGCGATTATTGCTGATTGCAGGCCTGCTCCTTAAAACGGACACGTACAGCCATGGCTAGGCAACCTGGCCTCAACATTACACGAGAGGGTGTGGTTTAACGTGATTATTGACAGTGATGCGGTCAGGAACAAGACGTAGTCGAGTTCCGCAAGCATCACTGAAGTGGCAATAATCACGTTAAACCACACCCTCGAGTGTAATATTGCAAGTATACAACAGTTACCCTTAAAACTAAGAAAATCGCTGAAAAAGCATATTTTTTTTAATGACAGATGTAGTCACTACGACCACACATGTCCCAAGAAACTACCTAGCCTAGCCACCCAGTCTGCTGCTCTCTGGGAGAACAGAAACTAGCTAGCCTAGCCACCCAGTCTGCTGCTCTCTGGGAGAACAGAAACTAGCTAGCCTAGCCACCCAGTCTGCTGCGCTCTGGGAGAACAGAAACTAGCTAGCCTAGCCACCCAGTCTGCTGCGCTCTAAGAGAACAGAAACTAGCTAGCCTAGCCACCCAGTATGCTGCGCTCTGGGAGAACAGAAACTAGCTAGCCTAGCCACCCAGTCTGCTGCTCTCTGGGAGAACAGAAACTAGCTAGCCTAGCCACCCAGTCTGCTGCTCTCTGGGAGAACAGAAACTAGCTAGCCTAGCCACCCAGTATGCTGCGCTCTGGGAGAACAGAAACTAGCTAGCCTAGCCACCCAGTCTGCTGCGCTCTGGGAGAACAGAAACTAGCTAGCCTAGCCACCCAGTCTGCTGCGCTCTGGGAGAACAGAAACTAGCTAGCCTAGCCACCCAGTCTGCTGCGCTCTGGGAGAAAAGAGCAGCTGAATTCTTTGTTTTGATTAGGTGTGGAGTGGTGCTCGTTTGAACCACGGCTAGAAGGCTGTTTCAACCAATCATTGTTTTGTCACCATTACATCACCTAATCAATTACATGAGTTAGACTTTAATATATTAGCGCCCCTCACTTCACACGGGTGTGATCTTTGGCTACATAGAGTATATTTAGAGTAAATAAATATATTTGTACGTCTCTAATTGTTATGATGAATTGAACATGGTGGGCCCTATTGTAAACAAGTGTAATACTTTATGGTGTCGTCCACTCACAGTTAACAGTTTGTATTGAGTTGTGCTTGAAATGTGCTGTAATTCTGCAATCTGTTAATACATCAATCAATCAATCAATCAATCAACCAATCAATCAATCAATCAATCAATCAATCAATCATACCCATCATCGACATTGGGCAGCTTGACGACCACATCCTTGCCCAGGTCCTTGTGCCAGGCCTTATAGACCAGCCCAAAGCCTCCTGAACACATGAAGTCCCAATCCTCCAGGCTGGCATCTCCCACCGTCTCTCTGTGGCGCTGTGCCATCTCTCACCACCAAAGATTCTAGAGAGGGAGACAATCATAGGGAAATGTGTGAGACAATTTATCATTCTATAAATGGTAAATAAATACGGTCCATTTATATAGCGCTTTTATCAACAGCTTTGCATAGATTGTGCAATACATTCACCCACACGTGCAACAGATTATAGTCTGTTCTGATTGGATGTATGAGCTGTCAATCAGATTATAGTCTGTTCTGATTGGATGTATGAGCCGTCAGTCAATTCCAGACCCACAGGAACGCACCCAGGGTGCCGGTTCCGGCGAGCCGCCCGTGTCCGAAACGGTTGAGAAATGACAGAGTTACCGTGTGGGGGTCCCTCTACTGTACCCTCTACTGTACTGTACTGTACTGTACTGTACTGTACTGTACTGTACAGTCACTGTACCGTACTGGCACACCCAAAATCATCATATATACAGTTAATATGTGCGTGTGTGTTTGTGTGTGTGTTAGGTTGCGCACAGGTGGTGAAAAACAACCATGCTGTTTTCATGCTCATACCTACCCAGCCAGGCAGCCAGCCAGCCAGGCACCCACACACACACATAAGTCTGTAAGGGAGTGGTTGCACCACAAATCATCTGCAAGGAATTCCTTGACAGGAAGTAGCTCATAAAATGTCTACAGTGGATTTTTATTAAACAAACATATTGCAGATTGTTAGAGGATAATTCAAGCTTTCCGTACAGCTATAATGTTGATGAGTGTGACGTGTGACGGAGTTCTGCTCTGGTTATGATTGGCCGAGTCCCGTGGTGGGAGTTCTGCTCTGGTTTTGATTGGCCGAGTCCCGTGGTGGGAGTTCTGCTCTGGTTTTGATTGGCCGAGTCCCGTGGTGGGAGTTCTGCTCTGGTTTTGATTGGCCAAGTCCCGTGGTGGGAGTTCTGCTCTGGTTTTGATTGGCCGAGTCCCGTGGTGGGAGTTCTGCTCTGGTTTTGATTGGCCGAGTCCCGTGGTGGGAGTTCTGCTCTGGTTTTGATTGGCCGAGTCCCATGGTGGGAGTTCTGCTCTGGTTTTGATTGGCCGAGTCCCGTGGTGGGAGTTCTGCTCTGGTTTTGATTGGCCGTGTCCCATGGTGGGAGTTCTGCTCTGGTTTTGATTGGCCGAGTCCCGTGGTGGGAGTTCTGCTCTGGTTTTGGTGAAATATTAAGTAGTTCCGGTCATTTTGTGGGGGGGGGCAAAAAACATAGTTCTGTGTGATAGAGGTAAAGAAATGAAAGAAAGTTGCCCTATATGGTAGGATTAGGTCAACAATACAAATGAACTTAGTTTTGTGGATTAATTTACTTTAAATGCGTGGCCCACCCTGTGCCAGATGGCAAAAACTAAGACTAAATATGTTGACAATTTCGTCAACAGATAACTATACTACAATGTTAGGAAGGGACTAGTGGACAAGCGATCCAGTATGAGTCATTTTACACTTGGTTGCATGCTGAAAATAGCCGATCTACAAGCTCACAACGCGTCACGCTGCGACGCGTTGTGAGCTTGTAGATCGGCTATTTTCAGCAAGTGTAAAATCAGTCATTACGACGGCATAAAGGCCCGCCAAAACACACTTTAGTCGACTAAATCACCTGTAGATTTAGTCGACTAAAATCTTCTGACATGTAGTCGACTAAATGAATGGTGGAAACAGCTGATCTACAAGCTATGTCGTCACGCGTTTTGAAGCACAGGAAGTGGAAACAGGGAAACGATTGTGGCGATTATTGCTGATTGCAGGCCTGCTCCTTAAAACTGACACGTACAGCCATGGATAGGCAACCTGGCCTGGTGGAGATCCTATACCTAAGCAACATGTAATATCGCAATTATACAACAGTTACCCTTAAAACTAAGAAAATTACATTTAGTCGTCGTCGTCCCCCCCCCCCCCCCCCCCCCCTCCTTGTGCCAATCAACTCGGCCAATCAAAACCAGAGCAAGACCTCCCAACACGGGACTCGGCCAATCAATTAATACAGTTGCAACCACTACAACTTAAGCTAAAAAATCTGAACTATTCCATCATCTATCTATCTGCTATTGCATCAGCTATCTGGCCTGACTGGTCACACAGCCTGGCGTAGAATCACTGTAATGAG
This sequence comes from Electrona antarctica, assembly GCF_951216825.1. NCBI lineage: Eukaryota > Metazoa > Chordata > Actinopteri > Myctophiformes > Myctophidae > Electrona > Electrona antarctica. The sequence goes on along the minus strand of NW_027637964.1, from coordinate 600,382 downwards.
CCTCTGGGGCGATATGCAGGCTACACGCAAGATGGCCGCCGTGTGAATATGGCCAATAGAAAGTAGGCTAGCCGGCGTTGTATCAGATTGTGAAAATATAATAATAATAAAATGATTGAAAGAAAGGACTAGTCTATTGTCTGCGCGTGCTGCTTGCTTATTTTATAGATATACATACTGTTGACTTTTACAACTTTGTCATGAGTAATTCAACAAAAATACTAATAAATTGCATTAAAATGCGCTGATGGGCGGGTCTATACCTTTTCAAATTTAACTCATTGTATTTATTGCGTGTTTTAATCTTGTTTCAAATATGCATTGTGTGTCTTCCTGTTAGAGTTCTTACCTGTGTGATGGCGCTCTCCTCTCTCTCCCTCTCTCTGGCTGGCTGTGATCAGTGTGGTCTCTCTCCTCTCTCTCTCTCTCTCTCTCTCTCTCTCTCTCTCTCTCTCTCTCTCTCGTCACACAGTCAGCTTATGAAGGAATGGGTGGGCGGGGTGGGGGGGCATGTCTAACTGGTCCGACTGGTCACTCAGCCTGGCGTGGCGATGCTAATCACTGTAATGAGCCTCTAGGGCGACACACACACACACACACACACACACACACACACACACACACACACACACACACACACACACACACACACACACACACACACACACACACACACACACACACACACACACACACACACACACACACAGGAATCTGGTGCTGCCGGTTTCTCTACATACAGTAGGTTGTGATTCAGTCTTGTGTTGTGAACAACAACACAGTATTTAGTCTTTAGATTTAGTCTCTAGATTTAGTCTTACAGTGTTGTGAACAACGTAACAACACAGCCTTTTGTTTGGTCCTGTGAAATTTGTTTTGTGTTTTATTATTATTTCTGTTTATTATTTAGTCTATTCAGTTTTGAGATTATTATTTTTTTACATCATTGAATTGAATTGATCAGTTTACTGAATTATAATTGGCTGATTGACACATGATTGACACATAAATATATAATCCATTGGTTTCTGGTGTGTTTGAACAATAATAGCAATTCAAATCAGTTGTCCTCAAAACCACACCTCCAGTCGCTGTCATAAGAATGGGAGGTGCTCATGATCACGGCAGCAGAGCCTGTTTGTGCACGGCTGCACGCGCACCTGCAGCCCATCAAGTATAATGTATGTACTCTGTCTTCTACCCTGAGCCATCCTACCCTGGGCCTGGTCACTGGGCCCACTGGGCCTACTGGGCCTGGTCACTGGGCCTGGTCACTGGGCCTACTGGGCCTGGTCACTGGGCCTGGTCACTGGGCCTGGTCACTGGGCCTACTGGGCCTGGTCACTGGGCCTGGTCACTGGGCCTGGTCACTGGGCCTACTGGGCCTGGTCACTGGGCCTGGTCACTGGGCCTACTGGGCCTACTGGGCCTAGTCACTGGGCCTGGTCACTGGGCCTACTGGGCCTAGTCACTGGGCCTACTGGGCCTAGTCACTGGGCCTACAGGACCTACAGTCAGTCAGTCAGGACCTACAGTCAGCCAGTCAGTCAGGACCTACAGCCAGCCAGTCAGGACCTACAGTCAGCCAGTCAGGACCTACAGTCAGCCAGTCAGTCAGGACCTACAGTCAGCCAGTCAGGACCTACAGTCAGCCAGTCAGGACCTACAGTCAGTCAGTCAGGACCTACAGCCAGTCAGCCAGTCAGTCAGGACCTACAGCCAGCCAGTCAGTCAGTCAGGACCTACAGCCAGCCAGTCAGCCAGTCAGGACCTACAGCCAGTCAGGACCTACAGCCAGCCAGTCAGTCAGTCAGGACCTACAGCCAGTCAGGACCTACAGCCAGCCAGTCAGTCAGTCAGGACCTACAGCCAGCCAGTCAGTCAGTCAGGACCTACAGCCAGTCAGGACCTACAGCCAGCCAGTCAGTCAGTCAGGACCTACAGCCAGTCAGTCAGGACCTACAGTCAGCCAGTCTGTCAGTCAGGACCTACAGTCAGTCAGTCAGGACCTACAGTCAGCCAGTCAGTCAGGACCTACAGCCAGCCAGTCAGGACCTACAGTCAGCCAGTCAGGACCTACAGTCAGCCAGTCAGGACCTACAGCCAGCCAGTCAGCCAGGACCTACAGTCAGCCAATCAGGACCTACAGTCAGCCAGCCAGTCAGGACCTACAGTCAGCCAGTCAGGACCTACAGTCAGCCAGTCAGGACCTACAGTCAGCCAGTCATGACCTACAGTCAGTCAACCAGTCAGGACCTACAGTCAGCCAGTCAGGACCTACAGCCAGTCAGTCAGGACCTACAGCCAGTCAGTCAGGACCTACAGTCAGTCAGTCAGTCAGTCAGGACCTACAGTCAGCCAGTCAGGACCTACAGTCAGTCAGCCAGTCAGGACCTACAGTCAGCCAGTCAGGACCTACAGTCAGCCAGTCAGGACCTACAGTCAGCCAGTCAGGACCTACAGTCAGCCAGTCAGGACCTACAGCCAGCCAGTCAGGACCTACAGTCAGTCAGTCAGTCAGGACCTACAGCCAGTCAGTCAGGACCTACAGCCAGTCAGCCAGTCAGGACCTACAGTCAGTCAGTCAGTCAGTCAGGACCTACAGCCAGTCAGTCAGGACCTACAGCCAGTCAGCCAGTCAGGACCTACAGCCAGCCAGTCAGTCAGGACCTACAGCCAGTCAGTCAGGACCTACAGCCAGTCAGCCAGTCAGGACCTACAGTCAGTCAGTCAGTCAGTCAGGACCTACAGCCAGTCAGTCAGGACCTACAGTCAGTCAGTCAGTCAGGACCTACAGCCAGTCAGTCAGGACCTACAGCCAGTCAGCCAGTCAGGACCTACAGTCAGTCAGTCAGTCAGTCAGGACCTACAGCCAGTCAGTCAGGACCTACAGCCAGTCAGCCAGTCAGGACCTACAGTCAGCCAGTCAAGACCTACAGTCAGTCAGTCAGGACCTACAGCCAGTCAGCCAGTCAGGACCTACAGTCAGTCAGTCAGGACCTACAGTCAGCCAGTCAGGACCTACAGTCAGTCAGTCAGGACCTACAGTCAGCCAGTCAGGACCTACAGTCAGTCAGTCAGGACCTACAGCCAGCCAGTCAGGACCTACAGTCAGTCAGTCAGGACCTACAGTCAGCCAGTCAGGACCTACAGTCAGCCAGTCAGGACCTACAGTCAGTCAGTCAGGACCTACAGTCAGTCAGTCAGGACCTACAGTCAGTCAGCCAGTCAGGACCTACAGTCAGCCAGTCAGGACCTACAGTCAGCCAGTCAGGACCTACAGTCAGTCAGTCAGGACCTACAGTCAGTCAGTCAGGACCTACAGTCAGTCAGTCAGGACCTACAGTCAGTCAGTCAGGACCTACAGTCAGCCAGTCAGGACCTACAGTCAGCCAGTCAGGACCTACAGTCAGTCAGTCAGGACCTACAGTCAGTCAGTCAGGACCTACAGTCAGTCAGCCAGTCAGGACCTACAGTCAGCCAGTCAGGACCTACAGTCAGCCAGTCAGTCAGGACCTACAGTCAGCCAGTCAGGACCTACAGTCAGCCAGTCAGTCAGGACCTACAGTCAGCCAGTCAGGACCTACAGTCAGCCAGTCAGGACCTACAGTCAGTCAGTCAGGACCTACAGCCAGTCAGCCAGTCAGTCAGGACCTACAGCCAGCCAGTCAGTCAGTCAGGACCTACAGCCAGCCAGTCAGCCAGTCAGGACCTACAGCCAGTCAGGACCTACAGCCAGCCAGTCAGTCAGTCAGGACCTACAGCCAGTCAGGACCTACAGCCAGCCAGTCAGTCAGTCAGGACCTACAGCCAGTCAGTCAGGACCTACAGTCAGCCAGTCTGTCAGTCAGGACCTACAGTCAGTCAGTCAGGACCTACAGTCAGCCAGTCAGTCAGGACCTACAGCCAGCCAGTCAGGACCTACAGTCAGCCAGTCAGGACCTACAGTCAGCCAGTCAGGACCTACAGCCAGCCAGTCAGCCAGGACCTACAGTCAGCCAATCAGGACCTACAGTCAGCCAGCCAGTCAGGACCTACAGTCAGCCAGTCAGGACCTACAGTCAGCCAGTCAGGACCTACAGTCAGCCAGTCAGGACCTACAGTCAGTCAACCAGTCAGGACCTACAGTCAGCCAGTCAGGACCTACAGCCAGTCAGTCAGGACCTACAGCCAGTCAGTCAGGACCTACAGTCAGTCAGTCAGTCAGTCAGGACCTACAGTCAGTCAGCCAGTCAGGACCTACAGTCAGCCAGTCAGGACCTACAGTCAGTCAGCCAGTCAGGACCTACAGTCAGCCAGTCAGGACCTACAGTCAGCCAGTCAGGACCTACAGTCAGCCAGTCAGGACCTACAGTCAGCCAGTCAGGACCTACAGCCAGCCAGTCAGGACCTACAGTCAGTCAGTCAGTCAGGACCTACAGCCAGTCAGTCAGGACCTACAGCCAGTCAGCCAGTCAGGACCTACAGTCAGTCAGTCAGTCAGTCAGTCAGGACCTACAGCCAGTCAGTCAGGACCTACAGCCAGTCAGCCAGTCAGGACCTACAGCCAGCCAGTCAGTCAGGACCTACAGCCAGTCAGTCAGGACCTACAGCCAGTCAGCCAGTCAGGACCTACAGTCAGTCAGTCAGTCAGTCAGGACCTACAGCCAGTCAGTCAGGACCTACAGTCAGTCAGTCAGTCAGGACCTACAGCCAGTCAGTCAGGACCTACAGCCAGTCAGCCAGTCAGGACCTACAGTCAGTCAGTCAGTCAGTCAGGACCTACAGCCAGTCAGTCAGGACCTACAGCCAGTCAGCCAGTCAGGACCTACAGTCAGCCAGTCAAGACCTACAGTCAGTCAGTCAGGACCTACAGCCAGTCAGCCAGTCAGGACCTACAGTCAGTCAGTCAGGACCTACAGTCAGCCAGTCAGGACCTACAGTCAGTCAGTCAGGACCTACAGTCAGCCAGTCAGGACCTACAGTCAGTCAGTCAGGACCTACAGCCAGCCAGTCAGGACCTACAGTCAGTCAGTCAGGACCTACAGTCAGCCAGTCAGGACCTACAGTCAGCCAGTCAGGACCTACAGTCAGTCAGTCAGGACCTACAGTCAGTCAGTCAGGACCTACAGTCAGTCAGCCAGTCAGGACCTACAGTCAGCCAGTCAGGACCTACAGTCAGCCAGTCAGGACCTACAGTCAGTCAGTCAGGACCTACAGTCAGTCAGTCAGGACCTACAGTCAGTCAGTCAGGACCTACAGTCAGTCAGTCAGGACCTACAGTCAGCCAGTCAGGACCTACAGTCAGCCAGTCAGGACCTACAGTCAGTCAGTCAGGACCTACAGTCAGTCAGTCAGGACCTACAGTCAGTCAGCCAGTCAGGACCTACAGTCAGCCAGTCA